>NC_081397.1:12655421-12892921 GCF_030684315.1 Stegostoma tigrinum
CTCAATAACTTCCTTGTAAGATTTTTCTGCACCCTTTCCATTTTAACAACACACTTCCTTGCAGGGGGACCAGAATCCTACACAGTACTCCAAATGTGGCCTTACCATTGGTAACATTAATTGTGTTACCAATATTGCTACAAGTTTTAATATTGTCACTTCAATAGAGAACTACTGTTCCTATTTTTAATGTCACATGTGCTCTCCTCTTTCACACTGTATCCATCAAATATTGATATAATTTCAAAAGTTGACAGGAGAGCCATGATTATTCTTCTATTTTTTTTCAAGATTTTAACACAAATGTGAAATTTTTGTTTCAGGATTATTGTACGTTTTCAGAGCAAGTAACCTGGGGGGGGGTTAGCCCAGCCAGAATACCACAGAGCCAGTAGCCGCTCATACATACTCCACATTGTAGCTCACAAGGAGAAGACCTCTCCCTGGGTCAGAATTTGCATGTTCAAGCCCCACCACAGAATG
Source organism: Stegostoma tigrinum (assembly GCF_030684315.1). NCBI lineage: Eukaryota > Metazoa > Chordata > Chondrichthyes > Orectolobiformes > Stegostomatidae > Stegostoma > Stegostoma tigrinum. The sequence goes on from NC_081397.1 coordinate 12,655,905, forward strand.
TATTGATTATCATAAAAACAGACTGATTGCAAAATGAAGCAAATTTGGAATTTTCTTCATGTTAATGCCCCCCTAATTTACCAGGGCATGTTCTTTTTGTTTTCACTGAAGATCATCATTCTATTGATCAGCTATTTCGCCTGTGTCTCACAGCTGTTGTTTTGGTTCTGCTTGCAACCTTTCTTGCGTTGGAACTGAGAAATAAATCCCAGGAACTGAAGAATATAAATGGTAAGAAGGTGTGTTGATCCTATTAATTATGATAGTTTTCTCATTTCCTTTCATACTTACATTCAAAATAAAAGATTGTGAAATTTAAAATGAGGATGTTAATACTAATTATGGGTAGACTTGCCAATATCTGAAGTTACTGTTAGTTCAATATCTTAACCTTGTGTATTTGAATATTCAAGAGAATTTTGTAGGATATTTACAGAGCTTGAAATATTTAATATTTTCTCATGGGACATGGGTATTGCTGCCAGGCCAGTATTAATTGTCCTGTTCCTAGTTGTCCCTTGAGGAGGTGGTGGTATGTGCCACTGCAGTCCATGTGCTGTAGGGTGACCCATAATGCCCTTTGAGGGTCAGTCATGATCTTATTGAATGGCAGAAAAGGCTTGATGGGTCAGATTGTTCCTATTTCCTCTGTCCTCAGGGAGCGCACTCCAGGGTTTTCAGCCAGTGACACTGAAGAAACAGGTAATATAATTCCCATTCGAGATGGTGACTGGCTTGGAGTGGAACTTGAAGAGGGTGATATTCCAATGTATTGCCCTGGTCGAAGATGGAAGTAGTTTTGGGTTTGTAAGGAGCTGTCAAAGGATCTTGGTGAATTTCTGCTGTACATCTTATGCAGAGTTAACATTTTGAGCCCATGACGCCCCTTCAAAATAATTCTGGGAAATTTTGTCAAATGAATGTTTCCTCTTTTCCCTTTTCCTGACAAAGGGATCTGCTCCTTGCATTGAAAGTTCTATTTGACAATTTCTGATGACAATGAAATGAACAGTTGTTTTGTAGTTTTGAAAAGTCCGAACCAAATTTCAAACAGGTTTTAGACAATGAATGCTTGGGAATGATTTTTTAAATCTCTTTTTTTTCCTGCAAGTCCAACGATGTCCAGGGGCAACATCACAGACAGAACAATCAATTCCTTCAGTGGTTCAATAATTCAACAAGGACATTCGCTCTGGTCCATCACAAGGATACAACAAAAGGATTCCTCATCAGTTGCAAGCTGCTGGATTCCGAGAATAGGGATGTAGATTGACTCATCAAGAACAAATAAAATGCAAAATAAAGCTGTGTGTCTAGACTTGCCCCAATCCCATGAACAAAGATAAAAGAAAATGAAAATTATGACAAAAGGGAACTGAGGAATTGCATTTGTTCAGCAAGGGTGTAGCCTGATGACTGTGTGGTCACTGAATCTAATGACAGGCATGTACGCAATGTATGCAACGTACAATGGACTGAGAAATGTTGTGTTGGGACCATTATTGTTTTTCTCCATTGTTGGAGCTGTGAACTGAATTTCACCATTGAATTTGGAACTTTGATCAGGAGGTTGCTTCTATTTCATTTTTAAAAGAGCAAGAAACTCATGTTTGCATTTGGACATTGACCAGGAAAAATAATTGTGGGTTAATTCTTGTTCGAAGAGCACTGCAGACATTTCCGCACCAGGATATGCTAATCAAAATGACTGGCAGCTGATTGCATGTTGTATCGGTCAATCAAAGGAAATTCAGTGCTGGCCAGCAAACCACAGAAAATGTTGAAAAAAAGAAATCACAAATGGAACTCATTGTATTTTTTCAACTCCAGAAGGTTGCATGCTCAGAAGGTGCAAGAGGGAAGCTGTGTGTGTCTTCTACTTCATCAAGCTTTATGTTCAATGAATGAAATGTTGAAATTTCTGATAACAGACTCCCAGTTTCTGAGAAAGAAGTGAATGTTTCTCAGAGCCTGATGGAACGGTGGTCACAGGATTCAACCAAATATAATCCCATGTGCCTGTGATACAACACATTGTTCAATGATTCTATGAAGACCTCCACACATTGTGATGACAGTTATCAAACTGGCAAACTTAGTTTCTTTTAATTTATCCATTTAATTTTATCTGCCTGTCCATATGCACGTGTGGCAGATGTAACCGAAGAGAACTGAGCTGAAATCATAATCATTACTTGGAATGCCATGTTGCTTAGTTTAACTTTGCTAAAGCTACACCTTTAAGAATAAATTGTTAATTCCTGTTCAAGTTATAAACTTGGTGTTGGATATCTGTTGTTTTTTGTAGTCATAGGCATGTACAGCATGGAATAGATTTTCCAATCCAATTCATCTACACTGACAAGATTTGCTTTACCAAAATGCAACACCTCACATCTATCTAAATTATAGTCCATCTGCCACTCCTTGAGCCATCTCATCAAGGTCCAATTATACACTGAGATAACCACCTTCAGTGTCCACGACACCAGCAACTGTGGTGTCATCTTCCATATCTATTAAGATTGTGCTGACTTTTACCTTGATGGTTTCTTGATAGTTTGTTTTCCCACACGAGGACAAACCTCCTCAATGATAACTGAAACTGATTTGTTCATAACAGTGGAGAGTATTGTTATAAAGTGGGGGTTTACCTTTCTCTGAGAACTAAACCCAAAACACACAAAAGAGGAGCCCCTCACTCTATAATCTGTGAAAAGGAGCATGAAAAGTGTTGTAACCTGCCTTTCAGCAATGTCTAGTGGTTAAACTAAAAAGAAAACCATGACAACCACTTTAAAACCAACAAGTACAGTTTATTTGTCTAAATCTAACAGTGAGCAAATTAGCTAAACGTTTAACAGACTGAATAAACCCTTCCCACTATTAAGTATTTCGAAAGAAAGCAATGTCCTAATGGTATGCTGCTCCAATAATTGCAAGCCTTACTTCATAAATATAGTCTCTCTTGAAATTACAGCTTGGTTGCATGTCTTTCGGAATGTTCTGTGCCTTCTCCACCAAACATTCTGTCAGGAACATCCTCTTTGTTGATTCTTCTGTCAGGAATATTAACTCATTGTGCTGTTGGTACCTTTAATATTTAGATGGCGCTTTCTCTAAGACACAGAGGAGGCTGTGAGCCAGTGTTTTTCTCTTGAGTGATGAGACCTTTTAGCTCTGTCAGATGGCACTTAGCTCTCTGCTCTTTGTCCAACTGCCCCCTTCTTTTATACACTTGATGACACATCAATTTCTTACAATAGGATTAGTCCTACGTTGTCAAAACCATCAGATTTAAATGTGGTTGGTTTTTGGCATTGAAGTGTCTGGTTCAAACTGATTAGCTAAATTCAAAAGCTTGTTGTTTTGGTTAAAAGCTGCTGTTTGACCTGTTAACTGGACAGCCTTTTGACACAAAGTTTTCAATCTGGGTGCCCTCTGTGTATTTGCAAACATTCAGGTGCTGCTCATAAACATCCATTTTAAGTCTTTAAGCATAGAAAAAAATCACATCATATTTTAAAGGCACCATGCAATGCTTCACCCACCACCCAGCATTTTACAAGCAAATTCTAACTTCCTGCCTCCCAATCCACAAGCTCTCAAACAAACTTTGCAACAGTGTCATACAATTTCCCAAACACACATTTGCTTATCGTATCCACAAATTCCACCAGTTTAATTTATTTTTCAAAAATTATTGCTGTTCGCAAGCTTTTGTTTTCATTTAGAAGCATTCCCAATTCAGACGTAGAACTTTAGGTTAAGAAGGTATAAAATTTTATCAGACTTTATTTTGACCACATGTGGAATATGTGTATTGTTGTATTCGAAGGATGTGGAAGTTTGGAGAGGGCGCAAAAGAGGTTTACCAGGATTGAGGTTGGACAAGCTTGGATTGTTTTTGCAAGAATGTCAGAGGCTGAGGGGGAATTAATAGAAGTATATAAAATTATGAGAGGCACGGATAGGTTGGATTGTCAGAGTCTGTTTTTGCAGGACGGTACTAGTTATTACAATGAGGGGCATAGGTTTAAGGTGGGGGGGAATCATTTAAAGGTCGTGCGAGGCAAGGTATTTATACGAGGGTAGTAGGTGCCAAGAACTTGCTGCCAGGCATGGAAGCAGATAGTGTAGCAACATTGAAGGGGCATTTAGACAGAGACATGAGCAGGTAGGGAATAGAGGGATATAGACCTTGTACAGGCAGATTTCAATAGTGTAGAATGGTCAAGAGAAGACATGGTGGGCTGAAGCACCTGCTCTTGTACTGCATCTTTCTACGTTCTGTGTAAGTATGGACACTTTCATCAGTTTGCCTCAGTGGCACAACACAGAGATAGGAGCAATTTTTCAATTTTTGATGGTCAATTGCAACTCAAAGGCACACAAATATTTTTGCTCCAGGATTTTGACGACAATGAAAGAGAACAGTCAATCGAAATTTACTTCTTTTTGAATCAGTATTGTACCATTAAAATAAATAATAAGTTAGCCATGCCATCGTTCTCTGTAGGTTGGTTGTAAACCAGACTGTAATACATTTAAACGGAAAGCTTTAAGTGCAAACACTTGGGCATATTTTGACAAGCTGCTCACTGTTGCATTGCTGCAGCAAAAAGGTCGGATTCACTTCCAATCTATATATCGGGAACATATTTGCAGTAATATTGTGTCATCAGATTAATGGAACTTGATGCATTTGTTGGCTTAAAGACTTGTTCCCTGAATTAATGCAGTGGCTACAAAAATGCAATCAGTAAGATTAGACCCCATCTGTCCTTCATCTAAGGGAGGGACTAAAGTTTAGCAATGATGAAGTCAAGCCTCAGTGAAGAAAGCATGACCAGTAAAGTTATCTGACACGTGTGCTTCTGTAAATGACAAATGCAGCACATGTTTATTTAATTCCTCTCCTGGAAAAGGAGCTTCAGCATTTTTAATTTCAGTACTGGTAAACTTCAAATAAATTGGAGTCTAACTGAAGAAATGGTGCATATGTAGAGAGAGATAGGCAGAGGGAAAATTACATTTGCAATACAAAGGCAGCAGATGCAGGACATTTTTTCCAAGATCAGAAAATGACCACAAACTGTACCCTGCCCAATGACTGAGTACAGCTGCTCTGTTTGACCTCAATGAAAGGCAGGAAGTAAAACCACCCTCCTGTCAGATCATGCGATTACAGAAGGTGGAACACTTGCCCCCTTACTTCCTCCCTCCTCGCTACCCGAGGCTGCAGATACACCTTCTGGGTGAAGCCCCAATTTACCTGCATTTCACTCAAACTGTGTTCACTGCTCACAGCATAATCTCCTCCACACTGGGGAGACGAAACACAGACGACTTCTTCACAGGACACGTATTTTCCATCTGTTAAAACGACCACAAGCTTCCAGTTGCCTGCCCCTTCAACATCCCACTGTGTTCCGCCCGGCCAACATCTCTGTCTTTGGGGCTTGTTGCAGTGTTCCAGCCAATCACAGAGCAAGCTGGAGGAACAGCATCTCAGCTCCTGCTTGGGGCCACTGCAGCCTTCAGGGCCCAAAGTTGAGTTCAATCATTTCAGAGCCTGATACGCTTCCTTCCATGTCCATTGCCCAGCCCCCATAGCACAGGCCTGTCATGAGATGGATAATGCAGTGTGTAACTGGAGGGACACAGGAGGCCAGACATCATCAGATGAGCAAGAAAGTTAACATTTTGGGTCAGGATCTTTTTCAAGCTACTATCGGCTTTAAAGAAGGGTTGACTTGAAATGTTAACTCTGTTTCTCTCTCACTCTCCACAGATGCAGCCAGACTTGCTAAGTTTCACCAGCACTTTGTGTTTAGGCACTGTAATAGAACATAGAACATTATAGCACCTATGTTAACTCTATTTCTCTCTTTCTTCCTCCCTCTCTCTCTCTCCTGATGCATCTCTCCCCAAAGGTGCTGCCAGAGCTTCTGAGTTTCTTTCGCACTTTCTGTGTTTAAGACGATAAGACATAGGAGCAGAAATTAGACCATTCAGCCCATCGAGTCTGCTCTGCCATTCAATCATGGATAATAAGTTCCTCAACCCTATTCTCCTGCTTTCTCCCCTTAATCATTGATCCCCCGATTATCAAGAATGTATCTCAGTCTTAAATGTACTCAATGACCTTGACTCCACATCCTTCTGTGGCAGTGAATTCCATAGATTCACCACTCTCTGGCTGAAGAAGTTTCTCCTTTTCTCCATTCTAAAAGGCCTTCTCTTTATGTAAGTCTGTGCCCCCGGGCCCTACACTCTCCTACCAATGGAAGCATCTTCACAACATCTACTTTGTCCAGACCATTTAGTATTCTGAAAATTTCAATTAGATCCCACTTTATCCTTCTCAACTCCAATGAATATAATCCCAGAGTTCCTCATATGTTCAGCTTTCCAATCCTGGGGCCATTCTTGTGAACCTCCTCTTAAACCCCGCTCCAGGGCCAGTACATCCTTCCTGAGATATGGAGCCCAAAACCGCACACAATAATCCAAATGTGGCCTGACCAGAGCCTTACATAAGCCTTTGTAATACATCCCTGCTTTAATATTCAAGACCTCTCAAAATAAATGCCAACATTGCATTTGCCTTCCTGACTACTGATTCAACCTGCAAGCTTATCTTGAAACGGTCCTGGACGAGAACTCCCGAGTCTCTTTGCACTTCAGACTTCTGAATTTTCTCTCCATTTAGAAAATAGTCCATGCTTTTATTCTTCTTACCAAATTGCATGACCTCACTTGAGAATGTATAACCTTAACTCTGTTTCTCTTGATCTGTCTTTGCCCAGATGCTGTGGGGCCTGCTGAGTTTCTCCAGGAATTTCTGTTTTTGTTTCAGATGTTTAGTGTTCACAGTTCTCAATTTGATGTTATGAGACTATCAATTCCTGGAGAGATCAGTGTTGAGAGATCAATTAGACAGATGTATGTTAGTATATATGTATTTCATAGTTCGAACTCATTTTCAAAGTTGTGTTCTTTTTAAAGCTCCATTTTTCCATTCGGTGAATAATGGGTTGTACACGTTATGCCCATTTTTCCATTCGGAGAATAATGGGTTGTACACGTTATGCCCATAGGATTCCTGGAAGTTATACAAAATGCTTCTGTAGAGACCAAACCAAAGCACTCATTCATAACAGTCGTACAATTTCTGATTAACAAAACCCATCGCACTAAAATGCTCCAAACATACAATGCACTCCAGGCAAATTTACATTGGGTGCTCAGGATTACTCTTTAAATCCCCATGCTGTATCATTCCAATGAACTGGGCTTTGAAGATAAAGACACAAGCAACAAGTGAAACCTGCACACAATTCAGAAATGTACAATAAACTGAAGGGGAATGGGATTCTGAATGAAGCAACACATTTCAATGATAATCATATTCCCATAGGTGTGTGATACAATGCTGGCACTGATGGCTGTAATAACTCATGAAGAAGGACTGGAAAGGGACCATAGTTAGTTGTCGAACACCAAAATAGAACCACAACTCATGGATTACATGGGCTAGTTGCAGCCTGGGGTGGCCAGTTCCGCAAATGTACACCTGAGTTTATAAAGGGCTCAGATGATGAATCCCAAGTGGGTGGGTCAAAGTGTGTTACCAGGTAAACTCAGTCAATGATCTCCATGAGGAGAATACTGATTCCTGATGGGCCTTGAAAGGATTATCAAAATGGCTAAATACAATTATGGTTAGATTATTAATCCAGACTCCTACCTATTGTTTTGGAGAACTGAGTTCACATTCTCCCCATGACAAATGGTGGAATTTCACATTACAGAAACGCTACTGTGTGGAAACAGGCCCTTTGGCCCAACAAGTCAACACTGACCCTTGGAGCATCCCACCCAGACAGAGCTCCCCTTATAAAACACCTGGGATACACATCCCTGAACACTACGGGTAATTTGGCATGGCCAATCCACCCACCCTGCACATCTTTGGACTGTGTGAGGAAATCGGAGCACGGAGGAAACTCATGCAGACATGGGCAGAATGTGCAAACTCCGTACAGTCGCCCGAGGAATTTCCAACACGAAGCTGTTTAATTCATATGTAATGTCTGCGAAAGGCTGCCCTCTAGGTTCTGGAAGCTTAATTGCAGAACTGCACACCACAGTTGAAAACCAAGCATAAAATCTTTCTTTAAACTTTAGAACAGCCTTACCAAGAAAAAATTTGAATTCAACTGAAAAGGAAGTCAGTTATTAAAAGTCTCATGATGATGATATTAATTATTGGGGAGTGACAGAAACAAATCATCTGAATCAGTTTCACCATATTCAGTCGGAAATCTCCTGTCTAAAACTTGTCTGGCTTACATATCCCTCAGGACATGCAATGATTATGAATTTTGTACTGAACCTGTACAGAGATTACACAACTCTGGAGCACATGGAGCTTGAACTCAGGAATCCTGGCTCAGAGGCAGGGGCACTAACACTGTGCATAAGAAACCAGTTCATGTTTCACTTTTAACTGTGCATTTGGGAATGGGCAGGAAATTCTGACCCAGCCAGTCAGACCCACAACCCACGTGTGCTTTTTCTTTAAAAAAAGAAGATGCAGTCCAGAATAGTTGAGCAGGACATAAAGTAAATGGTAATATTTTTTATTTGGCTGCTGGAGAGTAGCTTGAAATTGGTCTGCAATACACACAAATACCACTGAGAGCATGAATACAATTAGCCTATTGTTGATTCTGAACTTTAGACACAGCTTACCACAACGTGGCATTTGTGCACATACAAAAATCAAACATCTATTACAACTGAGGAACAAACAAAAAAGTTGCTGGAAAAGCTCAGCAGGTCTGGCAGCATCTGTGGAGGAGAAAACAGAGTTAACGCTTTGGGTCTGGTGACCATTCCTCAGAACTTCCTCTAAACAGTTCTGAGGAAGGGTCACCAGACCGCAAACGTTAACTCTGTTTTCTCCTCCACAGATGCTGCCAGACCTGCTGAGCTTTTCCAGCATCTTTTTTTTTGTTCCAGAAATTTAGAACATCTGCAGTTCTTTTGCTTCTTTTTACTACTGAGGACCTGGTTTCCTTGAGACAAAAGGGAGATTTTTTTTGTCAAGCAACAGTCTTTCACAACTGAATAAAATGGATCGGACTAATTAGGTACTTCATAAGCCAATAAAAATGGGAACAGGAATAGGCCATTCAGGCCCTTGAGCCTGCCCCACCTGACATTCCTCACGTCCACTTTCCTGTCTTCTCGCTCACTTCATTGACTGATCAAGAATCTATTTATCTCGCACTTCAATGTACACAAGGTCTCTGCCCGCACATCTCTCTGTGGCAAGGAGTTCAAAGAATCACAACTCTCTGAGAGAAGAAATTCCTCATTGTTTCAGTCTTAAATTGGTGTTCTTTTATGCTGAGACTGTGCCTCTGAGCTTTACCAGAACCACACCCTACCCAGTTAGTGTTATGTAAAACTGAAATGATATCTGCTATTTGAAGTCAATCAGCTTTAGTGCCTTTATTATCAGTTGCAACACCTCTGCAAGCCATTATCTACTTTCTAAGCGATCAACACTCTCCTCTCCTACAGGATAAATATTGTTCTTCTTCAAAATTGCCCTCAGGAGTGCATGAGGATTATCTTCAAAAATGTGTGAATTTTATTCTGAAATTCTTTGACAAATAGAAATTGAAGGTGTTAATACCTGGATTATTCTTACAAAGAAAGATCATAGAAGAATAGAAGGGAGATAACAAGGTGTGGAGCTGGATGAACACAACAGGCCAAGCAGCATCTCAGGGAGCACAAAAGCTGACGTTTCGGGCCTAGACCCTTCTAGGCCCGAAACGTCAGCTTTTGTGCTCCTGAGATGCTGCTTGGCCTGCTGTGTTCATCCAACTTCACACTTTATTATCATAAATTGAACGGTTGGTTCTTTTTAACTGCCGAAGCGTGCATGCAAGGAAGGTGCTAGAGAGAAGCTGTGTGTGCCTTATATTGTATCTAGCCTTAGGTTCAACGGTTGACTTGGTGAAATTTCAGATAAATAAATCCCAGGTCATAAGAAAGCAGTGAATGTTTCTCGGATCCAGCTGGAACATTTTACATGGCCCAGTGACCACAGGATCCAACCAAATATAATTCCATGTGTCTGTGATACAACACATTGGTTCAAGCATTCCATAAGGTCCTGCACTCATTGTTATAACAGTTTTCAAACTGGCAAATTTATTTTCTTTTAGTTCATTACTTTAAGTTGTGCCTACCTGACTACCATTTGTGGTAGATGTGATCAAAGAGGTCTGAGTTGAAATCATTAACATTAATTAGATTACCTTACTGTTTAGCTTAGCTGTGCTAAAGGTACAAATTTAATAATAACTTGTTCATTCCCATTCAAGTTATAAACTTGGTTTTGGGTATCTGTTATTAGTCATAGTCTTAGAGATGTGCCACAGAATAGACCTGTCAATCCAACTTATCCATGCCGAACAAATATCCAAAATTATTCTGTTCGCATTTGCCAGCATTGACCCCTATCCCTCAAAACCCTTCCTGGCCATGACTTTTAAATGTTTTAATTGTAAAAACCCCTACCACTTCCTTTGGCAACTCATTCCACACATGCCCCACTCTGTGTGTGAAAAAGTTGACCCCTCAGGTCCCTTATTTATCTTTCCACTCTCAGCTTCATCCTACACCAGATAGATTTGGAATCCCCTACCCTGAGGAAAGATCTTTTGCTATTCACCCTGTCCATGCCATATTCACATCCAAATCATTCATTTAAATAACTAAAAAGCACTGGACAAAGCACTGATTCTTGTGATCTTAGTGTTTAGTTGGGAACAATGGGACAATTTTGAGATTCATTGAATATTTTAATTTCACTATGCCGTGAATCCAGTGATAGTGAGACTGATTTAGCTTGGCTTGCTGTCTTTGTGTCCTTACCAAGAGTAATTACACTGTCAGGTTTTTGTCTGACAAGGCACTTCATGGGAATTAAAATCTGAAATCTGTCCCTGATCCATACCACCCTGAATCTGGCATTCTGGTATTCAGAATACTTACCCTGTGCTTGGTGTTCAGGAACAAGACTAGGTGTTGCTGCAAAACAACACATTCCCGAGACATGGCAAGGTTGCTTATTCACTAAGACTGATTTTCATGCTGAAATAATTCCACGGAGGCTGGTGCCCAACATCACATCACCCTTTATTTATATGTGCATAGTACTTGACACTGAGTCAGCTCTCAGAGTAAACTGAACCTGAAACATTCCTGTTTATATCTGTCAGCCAGGGTTCCCTCTTTGATGTGTATATTTGATTGAATCGGGGAAACTCATATTCTATGATCTCCACCCGAGCGACTTCATTATAAACACTACAGGGACAATTACGACATTTAAGAGACGTTTTGACTGGTAAATGGATCGGAAATGTTCAGAGGGAAATGGGCCAAATGCAGGCAAGTGGGACTCATTCGGTTTAGGAAACCTGGTTAGCATGGGCGAGTTGGGCCAAAGGGCCTATTCCATGCTCTATGCCTGTTTGACTGTATGGCCGATTGACAATTCTCCTTCTCAACATCTCTCTTCACCTGAGGTCTGGTGATCCTCAGGTTATGGGACCACCAGTCAACGCATTCCTGCTGATTTTGTATGACTATGATGACTTTTACCTTCATCATTTCTTGACAGCTTATGTTTTTCCACAAGAGGACAAGCCAACTCAATGATAACTGAATGGGAGATAACATGAAGAAATTACCCTCCTCCCTCTGGACAAACCTCAGGGGATCTCTCTCCGACTGCAACTCTCTTGTAATCTCTTTGGCCTTGAAACTGCTCGACCATGTCCTGAAGCAAACCAAGTACTACAGCCACGAATACCGGTCACGTTTGGACATTGAACAGTTTTTCCGCTGCCTCCACCTCCACGCTTACTTCTTTAACTGTGAGCCTAGCCCTTCCTCTACTGATCCCTTCTCCAGCCTCCAACACAAGCCCTCCTCCTGGACACCACCCCAAGGCCTCCTAACCTCCCTCAAACTCTTCATCTCCAACTGCCATCAAGAACCCCCATTTCCTATCTACTAACCTTATCCCGTCCCCTTGACCTGTCCGTCCTCTCTGGACTGACCTATCTCTTCTCTACCTGTGGGTAGAGACCCATGGTCACAGCCTTAAAATTAGAGGGGATAAATTTAAAACTGAAATGAGATGACATTTCTTCAGCCAGAGAGTGGTGGGCTCGTGGAATTCATTGCCACGGAGTGCAGTGGAGGCTGGGACGTTGGATGCCTTCAAGGCAAAGATCGACAAATTCTTGATCTCAGAAGGAATCAAGGACTATGGGGAGAGTGCAAGGAAGTGGAGTTGAAATGCCTATCAGCCATGATTTAAATGGCGGAGTGGACTGGATGGGCCGAATGGCCTTACATCCACTCCTATGTCTTATGGTCTTATGGTCTTACCTCCCCACCTACACTCACCTTTACTGGCTCCATCCCCGCCTCTTTAACTTGTCTGTCTCCTCTCCACCTATCTTCTCCTCTATCTATCTTCAATTCGCCTCCCCCTCTCTCCCTATTTATTTCAGAACCCTCTTCCTCTCCCCCATTTCTGACAAAAGGTCTAGGCCTGAAAGGTCAGTTTTCCTGCTCCTCAGATGCTGCTTGGCCTGCTGCGCTCATCCAGCTCCACACCTTGTTATCTTGGATTCTCCAGCATCTGCAGTTCCTATTATCTCGATAACAAGGTAGTACAGCTGAATGAACACAGCAGGCCAAGCAGCATCTGAGGAGCAGGAAAACTGACCTTTCGGACCTAGATCTTTCATCAGAAATGATCTAGGCCTGAAATGTCAGGCTTCCTGCTCCTCTGATGCTGCTGGGCCTGCTGTGTTCATCCAGTTCTACAACTTGTTATCTCAGATTCTCCAGCATCTGCAGTTCCTACTGTCTACATGAACTGAATCTGATTGTTCATAATAATGGAGAGTATCAAAAAAAATGTAAAAAGCACACATCCTTTTTGCACTCGTAAAGCCTGCCAGTTTAACATTTTCTTGCAATTTATTGCTGGCTGCAAGGATTTGATTTTGTTTGAAAGCATTCCTAATTCAGAGATAGAACTTTAAATATGAATGTATAAAATTATATTCTAGTTTACTTTATTTTATTTACTTCAACCACATTTGGAATATTGTGTGCAGTTCTGTTTGCCACACTATATGAAGGATATGGATGCTTCAGAGAGGGCGTAAAAGAGTTTTACCAAGATGCTACCTGGGTTGGAATGCATTAACTATGAGGAGAGTTTGGACAAGATTGGATTGTTTTTGCTGAAATGTCAGAGGGTGAGTATGACCCAACAGAAATATATAAAATTATGAGAGGCTTGGACAGGTTGGATAGTCAGAGACTTTTTCCAGAGTGGGAATGTGAAATACAAAGGGCATAGATTTAATGTGCAGGGGGAACATTATTAAATGCTTTGTGCAAGGCAAGTTTTTTTTTATACAGAAGGTAGTCAGTTGCTAGTACATGCTGCCAGGGCAGCTGGTGGAAGCAGACAGAATGGCAATGTTTAACAGATGTTCAGACAGACAACGAGCAGGCAGGGAACAGAGGGGATATGCACCATATACAGACAGATGAGATTGGTGTAGAATGGTATCATGGCCGGGCACAGACGTGGAAGGTTGATGGGCCTTCTCCTACACTGTACTGTATTATTTTCTATGAATGTGTCTGTCCATTCAACAGTTTGCCTCGGTGGGGCAACGCAGAGATCGGATCATTTTTCCAACTTTTGATGGCCAATTGCAGTTTGGTAGCAAGCAAACGTTGTTGCTCCTGGGTTTTGGCCACATCGAGAGAGAAGCGTGGTCAATCAAAATGTGTTTTTTTAAAATCAGTATTGTACTGTCAAAATAATCAATAAATTAAGCATGTCCACATTCTCTGCGGATCAGTTGTAAACCAGATTGTGTGCCTTTATACTCAAAGCGTTTTACACAAATGCTTGAAATATTTTGACAAGCTGCTCACTGTTGTATTGTTACTTCAAAGATTCTTCTATATATTGGGAACATGTGTGTGGTAATATCATGTAAACAGAATAATGGAATTGATAACTCATTTGCTTAAAGGCTTGTTCTCTGAATTACTGCAGTGGCTATGAAAATGAAGCGTGTGAGGTTAGAGCCCAGCTGTCCTTTGTTGTCGGGAAGGTCTGAAGATAAGCACTGACTGAGTCAAGCTCATCAAAGCAAGTATGTCCAGTAAAGATATCTCACTAATATGTGTTTCTATAAATGACAGCTTTTTCATTTAACATTTAACTCCTGGCCTGGAAATGCAGCATTAGCAGCTTCTTTATTTCTTGTAAACTTCAATTAAATTGGTATCTCACCGAAGAAATGAAAATAGATAGATAGACGGAAAGATAAAAGGAAAATCGTGTTAGTAATTCAAAGCCATCATCCAAGGCTCCAGACACACCTTCTGGGTGAAGCAGTGATCAACCTGCACTTCACTCAAACTGCATTTGCTGCTCACAATGTGGTCTCCTCCACACTGGGGAGACGAAACACAGACTGAGCGATCACTTTTGTGGAACGCCTACGTTCTGCCCGTGAAAATGACCCTGTGCTTCCCCAAGCCAGCCCCTTAAACTCCATCATGATCCACACTGACCAACATTTCCATTTGCGTGTCTTGCTGCAGTGTACTAGCGAAGCTCAGAGCAAGCTGGGAGTACAGCATCTCATCTCCCGCTTGGGGCCCCTGCAACCTTCTGGGCTCAATATCAAATTCAGCCATTTCCGAGCCTGATACATCTCCTTCCATGTCCTTTCCCCAGCCCCCACAGCACAGACCTTGTCATGGCCTGGGCTGCTTTCAGCACGACATCTCATTTTCATCAAGTCATGGTCCGCATTATCAGCTTTTCCCCTTCCCTTTGTTCATTACTTATTATTTCTTTGTCTGTTGAACTTTCTTTCTCTCTCTTTCAGCTCTGTCTCTGTCTATCTGCTCACTCCTTTCCCTCCTGCCCATTATCTTTAGCATATATACCACCTTTCCCCAGCTGCTATCGGCTCTGAAGAAGGGTTGCTGTACTTGAAAGTGTTAACTTTGTTTCTCTCTCACTCTCTGTAGATGCTGCAAAACCTGCTGAGTTTCCCAACACTTCCTGTATTTGTAGCCTGTAATGTTAACTCTGTTTCTCTTACTGCCTGCACAGATACTGCCAAACCTGCTGAGCTTTTCCAGCACCTTTTGTATTATTATCTTATCCTTAAATTGGGAACAGCGTTCCTGCATCAAACCTTTCTAATCCTGTGTCTGGAAGTGGGAAGGAGTTATGCAGTTAGTGGTGGGGCACTGGAGAGTGTTCCTGAACACAGAGACCTAGGGGTGCAGATTCATCGCTCCTTGGAAGTGGAATCTCAGGTAGATAGGGTGGTGAAGAAGGTGTTTGGCATACTTTCCTTCATTGGTCAATGCTTTGAGCGTAGGAGTTGGTATATCATCTTGTGGCTGTACAGGACATTGTTTAGGCCACTTTTCGTATACTACACTCAGTTCTGGTCTCCCTGCTATAGGAAGGATGTTGTTAAACTTGAAAGGGTTCAGAAAAGATTTACAAGGATGTAGCCAACACTAGAGGTTGAGATCAACAGGAGAGGCTGAATAGGCTGGCTGTTTATTCCATGAAGTATCAGAGGCTATCACATAGAGGCATGAATAGGGTGAGTAGGTCTTTTTTTTTCCCAGGGTGGGGGAGTCCAAAGCAACAGGACATAGTTTTGTAAATAATCTATTTTTGTACCTCAGATTTGTATCTAGTTACATTTGGAATAAGATGGCACAATGCATGGTAACAATGCACACATTTCATTGTACTCCTATACTTTGTACATCAGTGAAAGTGACAATAAACGTACTTCTAATTCTAATTCTAAGTTTGTCTTCAATGAGATATTACCTCTGTTGGGATGACACTCTTGCAATGTTGCACAGTGGCCTAACACGTATAAAATAACAACTTTCCACACACAGTTCTGCCTGTTGCACACTGCAGAGTGAGATGCATTTCCAAGACGCGCTGATACTCACCCATCTGAAATACCAATACACTTTCATTTGCATATTTTCTCTTTTTATCTTGATTGAAACAGGCAATTGCAACACTGTTTACTCACATCTCGTTAGAAACAAAAACACTCCTCTGGCTGTGGTGCAAGTTCTTCAAAGGACAAAAACAAAATCAAAAAAGGGAAATGTCAAAATAAAGAAGTTTCTTACAGAATTCGCATTGTGGTTCACAATGCTGTGTGGAGATAGAGGCATTCGGAAAGGCTGCTAGCTTCAGGACTGTTTCTTTTCTGGAAAGAATCCACACTTATCCTTTTGTGACAACAGGGTTTGAAGGGCAAGCATTGGCTGGATTCTCCCATTCCATCAAAACAGTGGTGTAAGTATTTCAGAAAATTACTTATTGTGTGTCTGAATTGGACACAAATTCACCGAGGAGCATTGTCAGTTGGTGTAGCATTTTAGTGCATGAAATGATTGGTATTTCAAAAGGGTTACTATGTTCTGTTGTTGTCTAATGAGTTTTTGTTACAATGGTTAAGATTTAATGCTTTGTGATTTGAAATTTCTTTTAACTTTTCAATCTCAGGGGTAACTGCATTTTTAGCACTATTTTTGACAACAAATGCTAGCATTTAATAATGGATTTTTTCCCCATAATGAAGGGAAATCATGAACATTAAACCGGTGCTTAGGGCTACAGTGTAAATGAAATGATGCAATTTTGATGGATGTGCACTCCATTTTGAAAAAAATGATGTTAGAAATTTAAATAGAAAATGTCACATCTATCTATCTCTCTCTCTCTCTCTCTCTCTATCTATCTACCTATCATCACATTAATCAGTTCTTCACTGAGGCTGCAACTTAAATGGCATTTACAAGATCTAAAAAAGTTGTTCATGTTTTTTTCTGGACCTGTAGTTAAATAAAATGCGTTGAAGCTGACATTTATAGAAACACAAATATGTCAGATACCTTTACTGGACATACTTGCTTCAATGAGACTTGACTCAGTTGTTGCTGATAGAGTTGAAGAAACATACAGCATGGAAGGATGACCTTCGGTACAACTAGTCCACACCGATCGTATTCTCAAGCTAAACTGGTCCCTCCTGCCGCAATTCACCCTTTTCTCTCCAAACATTTCCTCTTCATGGACTTGTCCAAATGCCGTTTAAATTCACTTTTAAACATATTTCCATCACTTCCTCTGGTGGTTAGTTCCACACATGAACCACTCTCTGCAGAAAAAATGTTGGCCCCATCTCCCTTCAAAACATTCTCCCCTCACCTTAAAAATATGCCCTCTAGTTATGAACTTCCCTAGTGTAGGGAAAATACTCATGTTATTTTCCTTATATATGCCCCTCATGATTTTACAAACCTCTATTAGGTCACCTCTCAACTCCCTATTCTCCAGTGAAAAATGCTCCAGCCTCTCCAGCCTATTTTCAGGTATGACACCCTCTGTTTCTGGCAACATCCTGGTAAATCTTTCCTGAACACTCTCTAGTTTAAAACAGAACAACCAGAACTGCACACTGTACTGCAGAATGGGACTCACCGATGTCCTATACAACCTAACATGGTGCCCCAACTGCTATACTCACTGGTCTGAGCAATGAAGGCAAACATGCTCCTTCTTAACCACCCTGTCTGTATGTGACACAAATTTCAAAGAAATATGTTCCTGAACCCCTCGGTCCCTCTGTTCTACAACTGCACTCAGGGTCACACCATTAATTGTATAAGTCCTGCCCATGTTTGTTTCATCAAAATGTAATATCTCACATTTATCCAAATTAAACTGCATCTGCCACATGATCCAATTGATCAAGATCTCTTTGTAATCTGCAGTCTCTCCCTGAGACCAACCACAGCTACGATCTGATCTCACATGCCATATTTTCATAGCCACTGCATTATTTCAGACAGAATGTTTTTCAACCAACAAGTTGATCAAATGTACATTTCCATGCAGAGCTTCATGATTAGGATGATCAGAAATTTGTCAGCCTCTACCTTAAACATATAGGGAGATGAAATGGCTCTAGCCCCCTGCAGGTCCAGAATTCTAAAGGATCACAATGCATTAAGCAAAACAAAATAAATCCTTACCTGAGACCTAATACCCATTTACTTTAAAATTCTGCCTGGTTCTAGTGTCCTGTATGCAGGAAACATTAAACCTGTATCTGCTATGTCTCTCCCTTTAGGGACAGTATTTTCAATGATATTATTGCTCATCCATCAAATCCCTTGAGTGTACAGACCCAGTTTGCCCGCTGTCTCTTCATAGGATATTGCCATCATCCCAGGGACAAGTCTCGTGAATCTTTATGGCCCACTGTACATGGGAATAACACCTTGACTGAGATAAGGAGACCCAGGCTACACACAGAACTGCAGGTACAGACTAACTGAAGTCTGATGCATGTGAAACAAGAACTCAGTGCTCCTACACTCAAATCCTTGAGCAACAAAATTCCATTTGTCTCCCTCCAAGCATATTGAGGCATGAAGCAAGACATCAGAGATTTATGCAATAACAGTGCAACTGTAATCGTGGGTGAGAGATAATGGGAACTGCAGATGCTGGAGAATTCCTAGATAATAAAATGTGAGGCTGGATGAACACAGCAGGCCAAGCAGCATCTCAGGAGCACAAAAGCTGATGTTTCGGGCCTAGACCTTTCATCAGAGAGGGGGATGGGGAGAGGGAACTGGAATAAATAGGGAGAGAGGGGGAGGCGGACCGAAGATGGAGAGTAAAGAAGATAGGTGGGGAGAGTATAGGTGGGGAGGTAGGGAGGGGATAGGTCAGTCCAGGGAAGACGGACAGGTCAAGGAGGTGGGATGAGGTTAGTAGGTAGATGGGGGTGCGGCTTGGGGTGGGAGGAAGGGATGGGTGAGAGGAAGAACCGGTTAGGGAGGCAGAGACAGGTTGGACTGGTTTTGGGATGCAGTGGGTGGGGGGGAAGAGCTGGGCTGGTTGTGTGGTGCAGTGGGGGGAGGGGACAAACTGGGCTGGTTTAGGGATGCAGTTGGGGAAGGGGAGATTTTGAAACTGGTGAAGTCCACATTGATACCATTAGGCTGCAGGGTTCCCAGGCGGAATATGAGTTGCTGTTCCTGCAACCTTTGGGTGGCATCATTGTGGCACTGCAGGAGGCCCATGATGGACATGTCATCTAAAGAATGGGAGGGGGAGTGGAAATGGTTTGCGACTGGGAGGTGCAATTGTTTGTTGCGAACTGAGCGGAGGTGTTCTGCAAAGTGGTCTCCAAGCCTCCGCTTGGTTTCCCCAATGTAGAGGAAGCCACACCGAGTACAGTGGATGCAGTATACCACATTGGCAGATGTGCAGGTGAACCTCTGCTTAATGTGGAATGTCATCTTGGGGCCTGGGATAGGGGTGAGGGAGGAGGTGTGGGGGCAAGTGTAGCGAGTGTGAGAGGCAGAAAGTGACAAGAATGGATTGTGGAGTAATATGAAAATGATTGATGGTGGATAGCAAATGTTTCATGTTTAAATACAGTACTCATGAATTACAGAAATTACTCCTTCCTGTCTGACATGAATAAAAATGGAGGAAAGATGGATCAACTACAGGTTAAAAAAGAGACTAGGGAGAGTGTAGATCTAAATGGGAGAGACATGAAATGACCAGAGGAAAGGAAACAGCAAGCCCAAGGTCTGGGAATATTTTAGAAATCAGCAAAAGATGAAAATATAAGCTCTAAAGTGGGAGATAATGTAGGAGAGTAAATGTGCAGTGAACAAAGCAATTAACTGTACAAATATCGAGAAATATGTGAGAGGGAGAAGTTTATAAAAATAAATATAAATCCAGTGCAGCCAGAATCCCAATGAAATTATATTGGGGAACAAAGAAATGGCAGAAGATTTGAACACATACCTTGCTCCTGTCTTCACTAGAGGATCCAAATTAGTCCCCAAGACTTGTTAGAGATCCAAAGGTGGGGCGGGAGGTCAAAAGTGAATGAAATCAGTTTTAGGAAGGGAATAGTGCTGGGGTAAATAATGGTGTTAAAAATTGACAAACCATTAGGACCTGATCATCCACATCTCAGACAGTGAATGAAGTTACCCTGGAAACATTAGATGCATTGATGATCATCTTCCAATTCTGTAATCTCTGGAGCATTTCTCACAGATAGCTGCTCTCCTTCCTTTTACATATCCAAGGAAGTTCTTTCTGTTTATGTTTACGTTTCTTTACATCTTACGTTCAGAACCAATTTTCTCTGTTTTTAGTCTCTGCCTGCACCTTCCTGGAAGATGTTCAATTCTCCAACCTCGCTGACCACCTTCGCCAACCATGTGTGGTTCTGCTTTCTCGTTGAGTTCTGCATTTTGACCTGAACCATTTTATTTTCATTAACAACTTTGAAATATCTGCTTCCAAATACATCACTGCCTATCCATGGAAACACCCTCAGTCTCCTTTCTGTGCACCCACCACACCCCCACACCAGTGATTGGGATGCGGTCAATCAGATGGATCTCATGGAATATGCGTCCCTGACTGAGGTTGTTAACCTGGTCCGACCAGAGTGTCCTGGCTGACAGATAAAAACAGGAATGTCAGGGATTCTGTTCACACTAGGAGCTGGGTCAGTGTTATGTACTATGCTTGTGTAAGTAAAGGGTAACTTGCTGACAGGATACTGGCCTTCATGGAGCTATTTATTCTGAAACCTTTTGTTCCAGATTGCCCCAAGTGGGGAAATATCCTCTCTCTGTCATCCTTGTCAATCCTATCTTTTGCTTCTCATAAAACTCAATTACATTGCCTCCCATTTTTCTTAACACCAGAGAGTAGCCAAATCTGCTCAATGTCTCTTCTGAAGTCAAAGGCCTCATCACTGAAATCAATCAAGTGAATCTCCTCTGAACTGCCTCGAATACAATTACTTCTTTCCTCCAGCCAGCAGACCTAAACTCTACGAGGTACTCCACACGTAAAAACACTGATGCATTGCACAAATATATCAACTCCCTACCTTGAAACTCCCCTTCCTTACTACCTCCAGTCCCTGTCTGCTAGCTTTCTGAGATTCATTCACAGGGACACCCAGAACCCCCTACACTGAAGCACTCTGATGTTTCTTTCCATTGAGACAATAAGTTGCCTTTCCATTCTCAGCGGAGGTGTTATTGATGCCGTTGAACCCAGTTCCTGAGGTCCAGAGCACTGAGGGTGTTTCACCCAGTTCTATTGAACAAGGAACTAGAGTGGGCCTGTGTTCCTACATTGCCTTCCATTCACATGGGAGGTTAATCTTCAGTTGTCGGGAAGATAAGCATACTGGTAATAATCCGTAACATTAACTCTTTCTGTCGCTATTCACAAATGCTACCAGGCCTGCAAAGTTTCTCCATCACTGCTGTGTTTATAAATGTAACATTAGCTCTGTTTCTCTCTCTCTCTTTCTCTCCACAGTTGCTGCCAGACCTACTGAGTTTCTCCAGCACTTTCTATTGTTGTTTCAGATGTCCAGCATCTCCTGTAGTTTTTGTGTTACTGAATATTGTGATCAAGCTCATCCCATTCGTGGCCCTGTGCCAACACTGACTGTCTTAATAATTTATTTTTATGAACAGCCCTGTGCTGTTAAAAAAAAAACAGATGGGTCAGTGGCACAGTATGGATGTGCTGAACACAGGAAATATCAAACGAACACTTTCAGACTGCGTGTACAAAAATTGTTTACATGCAAATTGGCGACACTGCAGTGTTCCTTTCTGAATCAGAAGTGCGAGCATAAGTAATAGGTTGAATGAGTAATAGCAGAAGTGAGAGAGAGAGAGAAACAGAGTGGGGGTGGGAATGTGTGTGAGTGCAGTGAATTGGCAGAGGTTTCCTGTCTCTCTCCCTCTGTCTTGGAGCAGTGGCCAGATAGGAGATGGCTGTGTTTTCTCTCCTGTCTCATAAACAGGAGAAAAAAGACTCCGACTATCCACTATATCTGTGCCATTCATAATTTTTTAAACTTTTATCAGGTCACCCCTCTGTTCAAATGAAAACAACCTGAGTTTGTCCAGTCTCTTCTCATCACTAATACCCTAATAAATATCAAGGGGAGGAAATGGCCTCGTGTTATTATTGCTGGACTGTTAACCCAGAGGCCCAGATAACGTTCTGGGGTGCTGGGTCTGAATCTTGCCACGGCTGATGGTGGAATTTGAATTCGATGAGTATCTGGAATTAAGAGTTTATTGATGATCGTGAATCCATTGTTGATTGTTGGAGGAACCTACCTGGTTCTCTACTGCCCTTTTGGGAAGGAAACTGCCATCCTTACCTGTTCTGGCCAACATGTGACTCTAGACCAACAGCAATGTGGTTGACTCAATTACCCTCTGGGCAATTAGGGATGGGCAATTAGGGATGGGCAATAAATGCAGCCTAGCCAGCACCACCCCCATTCTGTCAATGAATTTTTAAAAAAACCCTCTGAACCTGGCACTATCCCAGTAAACCGTTCCATAGAATCATAAAATCCTTACAATGTGGAAACAGGCCCTTCAGCCCATTTAGCATGGCCGATCCACATAACCTGCACATCTTTGGACTGTGGCAAGAACTGGAGCACCCAGAGAAAACCCATGCAGACACAGGGAGAATGTCCAAATTCCACACAGACAGTCACTCAAAGCTGGAACTTCTTACCAAAGCCTCCATATCTTCTGGCAGTGTGGCTACCAAAAGTGTACACAATATTCCGCATGGGACCTAACTAAGGTTCTATACAGCTGGCCTTTATACTTAGAGGGATGGAGTACAATGATGCAGAAGTAATGCCACAGTTACACACACTCCTGGTCAGACCCCACTTGGAACAGATCTGCTGCCACACCTTCAGAAGGAGAGATTGATCTTGGAGGGAGTACAACGTAGGTTTACAAGAATGATACCTGGACTTCAGGGGCTAGTTTATGAGGAGGGATGAGTCAAATGAGGCCAGTTGTCTCCAGAATTGAGAAAGTTATGGGGTGATCTGATATAAGATATTGACAGGAAAAGACAGGCTGGAAAAAACTGTTTCCAATGGTTGGGAAGCCTAGAATTAGGAAGGGCATATCCTGAGAATGAGGGCCAGACTGCTCAGGAGAGATGTGCAGAGGCACGTCTATGCGTGAAGCCTGGGAGAGGTTTGGAACTCTCTTCCCCAAGCGGCAGTGGCTGCTGGATCAGTTGTTACTTTCCAGTCTGAGAGGGATCAGTGTTTGTTCAGCAACGATATGAAGGGGATAGGGACCTAAAGCAGGTATATGGAGCCAGACCACAGATCAGCCATTGCATAGTGGTACTGGCTCGAAGGGCTGAATGGCCTCCTCCTGTTCCAATGCTAGGAAATAATTTGTTGGAAGTGCGAGCAGAATGTGAAGAAAGCAAGCTCCTTTTGCTTGTTCTGAACTTACTTTCTTCTGTTCCAGGTAAATGTGTGAGAGAGAAGGCATCAAAGTAACAGGCACCAGGTCACACTGAATTGGGCTGATGAGCTGCAAAACCACATCAGGAATGTTGCAGGTCTCTGTGCTTCTGATCTTCTGTAAGTATGTGTTACAGGGGAACGTTGTTCCTGAAAAACCTGCTCTGTTCCCTGGCCATGTGAGGTTTGTTCTGCAGTAGATAACCTCAAACTTGCTCTCAGTTCCTGGAAGTGAGATCTAGATACTGTGGCCATCATAAAAACCAAACTTAGCAGAAGTTGGAAATGAAGGGTGTTGGGAACTTAGATGCTGGCATTTTGAGAGAGAGAGAGAGAGAGAGAGAGAGAGAGAGAGAGAGAGAGAGAGAGAGAGAGAGAGAGAGAGAGATAAGAACAAGTATTTCAAGTTTAAAGCAAGCTTTCCAGGTTAGTGTCCTCTGGTTCCATTTTGTGCAATATTACTCAATCTTCTCAGGAAAGGATGCTGAAGTGGATGGATCAGTAGAATTTCAGAATCCCACGAAAGGAAGAACAAACTCCAACAATACAGAGGCGAGATACCTCACTGCGCAGTGAATGAAAATAGCATCACTTTTCATTAACATTGGGAGATTTAATAGGATGTTGCCTTTGTGTCTGGGGAGTTTTAGTGATGGAGAGAAATTGGACAGACTGGGTTGCTTTCTCTAGAGCAGGCAAGATTAAGAGAGGGGGTACTTTATTGAGATATAAAATGATGAGGAACATAGATGGGGGAGACAGGAAGACACCTTTCCCCCTTAGCGGAAGGATAAATGACTGGAGGCACAGGACCATAGATTGAAGGTAAGATGCAGGAGTTTCAGAGGGTAGTGAGTAAAATCTTCTTTACCCAGTGAGTGGTGGGGAATCTGGAACTCGTTGCCTGTAAGCGGGGAGAGGCAGGAATCATCATCTCATCAAAGAAGCATTTAGATGGGCACTTATGATGCCAGGGCTATGGGTCAAGTGCTGGAGAAATAGGATTAGAGAATAATGAGGTGGTTGTCCTTGACTGGCACAGCCTTGATGGGCTGATGGGCCTTTTCTGTGCTGTAGGTCGCTCTGGCACAGAACACAAGTTGATGATGGTCCTAGACTTCTAGTGAAACAACTTTAGACACAGGAAGTTGTGTAAGCACCTCAAAACTATTCAGAGATGTTCCAAGAGGAGCCCTGTTGTTACTATAGCCTCTTGTCTCTGAGCCAGAAGCCTCAGTGAGGAGGTCATTAGTGAGTCTTGGCTAACACTGGGGGTTTCGAAGAACCTCGCTGAAGCAAAAAAACACAAAGTAGCGTGAACTATTTTCCTTTTGCAATAACCTTTCCAAAGGTACTTTATTTTTTAAAAAATCTAGATTGAGGGAATCCTTTACTTGTTTAAGAAGAATGGTATGGGAAGTGGGAACCCAAGCAGAGATAAAATAGGAGGGAAAAACAAGGGGAAAAATAAAAGAGAGAAAGGTACAAAGGCACAATTTTAACGTGGAATGAGACAAGGGCGGGAAGCCATTGGTGTCACCGTGCAGTTCATATCAATTCATATTTCTGCCTCCATTTCAGTGGGACTGCACAGTTCCTACTGAGTCACAGATGGGGCATATGTTGTTCCTCTGCTGCTTCTTCATTTTCATGGCTTTGACATTGTCTTTGCTTCACCATGTCCAGGACACTGTAAATAACATTTACATTTCAATTTCCTTCTATTTTCCAGTGAATCTTGCTGTCTATGGGATCACCCAAGGTAGGAGGCACCTGCAAATTTCTTGGATAACCAGTTTTTCTCCTCTTATTTAAGGAAAAGTATCATTTCATTGGAGGTAGCCCAGGGAATGTTCACTAGTGTGATTCCTGGGATGGAGGAACTGTCTTATGAGTCTGAGATTCTACTCACTGGAGTTTAGAAGAATGAGAGGAATGAGAGGTGATCTCATTGAAACATACAGGGGCTTTTATGATAGAAAGAAGTGTTTTTAGGTTTGGGAGGTGCTATCTGAGGATGTTTGGTGAATTTCTGCGGTCCATCTTGTAGACGGTACACACTGCTGCTGCTGAGTGTCGGTGGAGTAGGGAGTAGATGTTTGTAGACATGGTGCCAATCAAGCAGGGGGTGACTGGTGCCTTGGAGATGTCCACTGCTTGGTAATAGAGTAACACTATGCATGAAGTGGGGAAATTCATCTGGAGAACACAGAGAAATAAATTGAGGAGTTTTCTCCTTTAGGGTTTACAGGTCAAGTTGTGATGAAACTGAAGTGTTGAGTATGACAGAAAAGGTTTCATGCGACAATCATGCTGACTCTGTTCAGGCTAAACATAAGTGCAGTTAACTTTTCCAAATAGTAGATCTATTGATACCTGTCAGCGATTGGACCTTCCAGAAAAAAAATGAGGCTAGTTAAATGGTTGGCATCATAGTGACGATATGTCAAGAAATCCAGGGTTGGGCGTGACTGGAATTCATGGCATTCAGACCATCGTTCGGTCAGTAGCCAACTCGAACCAGAGCTCTGTATACTGACACACTGAGGCCGAGCTGCACATTGTGTTTATAGCAGTGAGAAGTTAAAAAGATACAATGAATGGGCCCTCGATCGTACTGCTTGTCTCTCTTTCTTCAGCTTTTGGATGCAACCGGATTTATCTATATCCCCCAAGTGGGTTTGTAAAAGAAGGAGAGGCTTTAAAATTGCAATGTGGGACAGATACGGGACGAACTGTTTCTTGTTTCAAAAATGGTGTGGAAGTCATGGAGACACAGAGCAATGTTTATGAAATGCTATGAACAGTGAAACTGGTGGGTCTAACTCCTGCAGCACATCATTCTTATGCTACAGGACTAAAACCGTGCAAGGTATCGTCATTGGTATGTGTACTTTTAAAAATTCATTCACAGAATGAGGACGTCGCTGGCTCAGCCGGCATTCATTGCCAGAGGGCAGTTTAGAGTCAATCAGATTGCTGCAGGTTTGGAATCACATATAGCCCAGTTTGATTTACACAGGATGGAAGTGGAGTACACATTGATTTAATGGTATTCCTGACCTCCCAGACCAGTTTCAGCCAAACATACATCTTTCATCATGAGTCACTGAAATACAGTTGGGCACCTGAACTGGGAGTAGTAATTTCCCATGAGGAGAGGTTGTGTCACTTAGGCCTGTACTCGTTGGAGTTTAGTAAAATGAGAGGCAGCCTTATTGAAAATCCTTAGAGGGACTCGACAGGGCAGATGCAGAGAGAGGTTATTTCCTGTTGTGTGGGACAGTCTGGGACCAAAGGGGCATCGTCCTACAATAAGGGGGGTGGGGGCACATTGAAGTTGCAAATGAGAAGGAATTTCTTCTCTCTGAGGGGGAGTGAATCTGTGGACTTTTTTATTGCAGAGGGCTGTCGAGTCTGTGCACACCAACCTCTGGGTGAAAAGTCCTGAAATACCCATCAAAGCCTCCTGCCGCTCAGATAAAATAATATCTCCTTTGTTATTGACCCTTCAATTCAGTGGAACAGCTGTTTCCTATACCCCTATCCATGCTGCTCATAACTTTACAGACCTCTATCATGTCCCCCCTCAACATTCTCTGGTCAAAAGTCAACAACTGAAGCTTATGCAGCCTCCCTCCAACACAGAAATGCTCCATCCCAGACAACATCCTGGTGAATCTCCTGTGCACCCCCTCCACCGCAATCACATCCTTTCTACAGTGCAGACACTGGAACTGTACACAGTGCTCCAGCTGTGACCTTACCAAAGCCCTGTACAGCTCCGACATCACCTCCCCGCTCTTACAATCGATACCATTGATCTTTCAGCTGCAATCTGAATCTGTGTCCAACTTTTGTCACATTTCTTTTTGCAGTTTCCAATGAAACCCTAACTCTGGAAGCCAAGCCACAACATGCTCTGAGAGGTGAGAAGATTGCCATCAACTGCCGGGCCCCATTCTGGACCTTGAGGAGGCATAAGCTTTTCAAATTGTATCGGAATAATTGGTTTATAAAACAAACTAAAGATGGTTCATTCACCATAAAAAGTGCAAAGCATTCAGATGAAGCATCTTATTGGTGTAAATTAACAATTGGCTCTCGACAGTGGGTTTCGAACCACCTAAGCATCAGAGTATCAGGTTGGTCATTCCTTTGTATAGTTAGTGCCGCTGAATGTTTTGATGATTCTGTGCCACATCTGTTTCAGCTGCTTATGACAGGCCACTCCCAGCAATAGAGATTTGAGGACAGGAGCAGGGATGCAGCAATAATGACCTTCCCTTCATCACAAGGTCAGATGTTCACTGATGCACAATGTTCAGCATCATTCATCACTCCTCTGATACTGATGTATTCCTGGTTCAAATGTGACAGAATCTGAACAATATCTGGGCTTGGGCTGGCAAGTGGAACTCGTGCCACACAAATGGTAGGCAATGACCACCATGAATAAGAGACAATCTAATCACTGACCCTTGATATTCAATGGTATTAGCATCACCGAATCTCCTATCTATCAATATCATGGGGATTATCATTGAGGGACAGTCTAACCGTTACCCACTTTGTTATTCAATGGTGTTACTACCATTGAGTCTCCCGCTGTCAACATCCCGGAGTTTCCTGGAGAATATCAGCTGGGCTTGTCACATACACATGATGGTTGGCAGAGCTGGTCAGAAGCTGCGAATTGTGTTGTGAGTAACTCACCCCCAATTTCCCAAAGCCTGTCCAGCATCAATGAGGTACAAGTCAGGAGTGTGATGGAATGCTCGTTGAGAAGCCTGACATGGTGTTCTTAGCATAATATCTGCATCATGTGTAAACACAGTGAAGTATCAGAGGATTCGAGGTTTGTTTTAATGTTGAGCCATTACTGCAGAAAAGCTGGAAGGAAAGGCTGGAATCTATAGACCTGTGAGTCTGACAATGGTGGCGGGCAAGCTGTTGGAGGCGATTGTGAAAGATTGGATTTAGACACATTTGGAGAGGCGAAGATTGATTAGGGAGAGTCAGCATGGTACTGTGCAAGGAACATTACGTGTCTCAAACTTGATTGAGCTTTTCAGTGAAGTAACCAAAAAGATTGATGATGGCAGATTGGTAGACATTGTTTACTGAGACTTTAATGAAAGCTTTAACAAAGTTCAGCACGGTAGACTAATTAGTAAAGTTAGATCACATGGAATTCAGGGAGAGCTTGCCAACTGGATACTAAATTGGTTGAACATTAGGAGGCAGAAAGTAATGGTGGATGTAATAAAGTGTGGAGGTGGATAAATGCAGCAGGCTGAGCAGCATCTTAGGAGCACAAAAGCTGACGTTTCGGGCCTCGGCTCTTCATCAGAAGAGGGGGATGGGGAGAGGATTCTGAAAGAAATACGGAGAGGGGGGAGGCGGACTGAAGATGGATAGAGGAGAAGATACATGGAGAGGAGAGTATAGATGGGGAGATAGGGAAGGGATAGCTCTGACCGGGGAGGACGGACAGGTCAAGGGGGCAGGATGAGGTCAGTTGGTAGGAAATGGAGGTGTGGCTTGAGGTGGGAGGAGGTGATAGGTGAGAAGAAGAACAGGTTAGGGAGGTGGGGACGAGCTGGGCTGCTTTTGGAATTCAGTGGAGTGAGGGGAGATTTTGAAGCTTATGGAATCCGCACTGATACCACTGGGCTGCAGGGTTCCCAAGCGGAATATGAGTTGCTGTTCCTGCAACCTTCGGGTGGCACCATTGTGGCACTGCAGGAGGCCCAGGATGGACATGTCGTCTAAGGAATGGGAGGAGGAGTTGAAATGGTTCGCAAACTGGGAGGTGCAGTTGTTTGTGGTGAACCAAGCCTAGCTGTTCTGAAAAGTGATCCCAAAGCCTCCGCTTGGTTCCCCCAATGTAGAGGAAGCCACAATAGGTACAGCAGATACAGTATACCACATTGGTGGATGTGCAGGTAAATATCTGTTGGATGTGGAAAGTCATTTTGGGGCCTGGGATGGGGGTGAGGGAGGAGGTGTGGGGGCTAGTGTAGTACTTCCAGCTGTTGCAGGTGAAGGTGCCGGGTATGGTGGGGTTGGAGGGGAGTGTGGAGCAGACAAGGGGCTCCCAGAGAGAGTGGTCTCTCCAGAAGGCAGACAAGGGTGGGGAAGGAAAAATATCTTTAGTGGTGGGGTTGGATTGTAGTTGGCGGAAGTGTCAGAGGATGATGCCTTGTATCTGGAGGTTGGTGGGGTGATATGTGAGGACTAGGGGGATTCTCTTTTGGCAGTTATTTTGGGGCAGGGTGTGAGGGAGGTGTTGCGGGAAATGCAGGAGACACAGTTGAGGGCATTCTCGACCACTGCAGAGGTGAAGTTGCGGTTCTTGAAGAATGAGGACATCTGGGATGTATGGGACTGGAATGCCTCATCCTGGGAGCAGATACGGCAAAGCCGAAGGAATTGGGAATAGGGGAGGGAGGTTTTGCAGGAAGGTGAGTGAGAGGACGTGTATTCTAGGTAGCTGTGGGAGTTGGTAGGCCTGAAATGGACATCAGATACAGTCATCAATGTAACGGAGGAAGAGGTGGGGTTTAGGGCCAGTGTAGGTGCGGAAGCTGGACTGTTCCACATAATCTACAAAGAGGCAGGCATAGCTTGGGCCATGCCAGTACCCATGTCCACCCAATTTGTCTGTTGGAAGTGGGAAGAATTGAAAGAGAAATTGTTGCGGGTGAGGACGGGTTCGGCTAGGCGGATGAGGGTATCAGTGGAGCGGGACTGGTCGAGCCTGCGGGACAGGAAGAAGCGGAGCGTCTTTAGGCAATCTGCATGGGGAATGCAGATGTATAGGGACTGGATGTCCATGGTGAAAATGAGGTGTTGGGGACCGGGGAATTGGAAGTTCTGGAGGAGATGGTTGGTGTCACGGACATAGGTAGGGAGTTCCTGGGCCAAGGGGGAGAAAATGGAATCCAGCTAGGTGGAGATGAGTTCGGTGGGGCAGGAGCAGGCAGAAACAATGGGTCGATCAGGGCGGGCAGGTTTGTGGATTTGGGCAAGGAGATAGAAGCAGGCAGTCTGAGGTTGGGGAACAGTGAGGTTGGAGGCTGTGGGTGGGAGGTCACCTGAGGTGATGAGGTTGTGAATGGTTTGGGAGATGATCGTTTGGTGCTCGGGGGTGGGGTCATGTTCCAGGGGGCGGTAGGAGAAGGTGTTGAAGGAGGGTTGTCTTTCAAACTGGAGGCCTGTTTGTCATTTATATAAATATTTTGGATGAGAATATTGGAGGCATGCCTCGTAAGTTTGCAAATGACACAAAAGTTGGTCGTATAATGAACACTTATCTAAGAAAGATCAGCAAAGAGAACTTGATGATTTATATCAATAAACTCAGGAGCGGCAGATGGAGTTTAATTTGGATGAATGTGAGGTTTTCAATGTTGGTAAAATAAACAAGGACAGGCCTTATGCAATTAAGGTAGGGCACTGGGTGATGTTGCAGAACAGAGACACCGAAGGGTTTGAAATTTGTGTCACAGATAAACAGGGAGGTTAAGAACAAGTTTAGCCTGCTTGCTTTCATTACTCAGACCATTTGTGTATCGGAGTTGGGATGTCATTTTGAGGTTGTACAGAATGTTGATGAGGCCTCTTCTGGAATATTGTGTGCAGTTGTGCTCACCCTGTTACAGGAAGGGTATTGTTAAACAGGAGAAGGTTCTGAAAAGATTTACCAGAATGTGGCTGGGAGGGAAGAGTTTGAGGTATAAAAATGGATTGGAAAGACAGAGACGTTGTTCACTGGAGCAAAAGAGGTCAAGGGGTGACCTTATAGAGGTTCATAAAATCTTTCGGGGCATTGATAAAGAGAATTTAAGGGTCATTACCCTTGGGTGGGGGAGTTCAAAACCAGAGGGCATATTTTTAGTGTTACAGGAGAAAGATTTAAACGGTTCATTTGGAAATATTGGGGATGGGTTGGTGGGACTGATGCTTGAAAATCCATTGCGGAAACAATGTGACAGCGAATGTTTTCAGAGCAGTTACCCGTGTAATGAAAGCCCATGGTAAGCTGTAATGATGCAACTTTGCTTTCAATCGTGGGTGGAAATGTGGCTTTCCATGTCATCCCATTTCACCTTCAAAAGGAGAGACACTGGAACTGAATTGTTGGTACAGAGACGATATTTGGTAGGTGAAGGAATTTACTTTTTATAAAAAAGACCAGATGATCCATTCAATGACAGGAATCGTCATACTGCATTAAAGTAACCAGCACTGATGACAGGGGATTGTATAATTGCGATATTGACAAGCAGGCATCACAATCTGTTGGTGTTTGGGTTCAAGGCATGTGCCTGATATTACAATCCATGGTGGACAATGTACATATTTCTCTGGAATGCTGATTAAAACACTGAAGACATTCTGAGTCATGCAGCACAGAAGAGTTCCTTTGGCCCATTGGGTCTGTACTGCCAAAGCAAAACTAAATCTAAACTCACCCTATTTTCCTACACCAGGCCCCAGGACCTTGAACATTAGGACATTTCAAATGCTCATTGAAGGTTGTGAGGTTTCCCACCTCAACTGCCCTCCCAGGAAGTGCATTCCAATTCTCACCACTCTCTGGGTGAAACAATCGTGAAATCCCTCACTGAACCTTCAAATTATGCCCCCCACCTTGTAACTGAACCTTTGACTGAGGTGAACAGCTGTTCTTGTAACCCCAGTCCGTGCCCCTCATGACATTTCACACCTCTATCAGGTTCCCCCTCAGCCTTCCCAACCCCAACAAAACAACCCAGGCTTATGCACTTCCTAATCATCACTTCCCACCCACTTTGAGAGAAGACATTCCTCCTCATCTCTGTTTGAATCTTTCTCACCCCCTTATCCTGAAACAATAACGTTCTAGGTTGCCCCACATGAGGAAACATCTTCTCTCTCTCACAATGACAACCTTCCCCCACCTCCAACTTTAATGGTTTATCTCTAATGGAAAAGTAGTAAAGTCACCACGGTCCCACTCTCTCATTAACCAGAGAGAAGACTGGGTGATTGTTTAATCTGAGGATCACCACAGATCAGGAGAGGGGAGAGTCTGAGATGGAGAATCCTTCATGGCAATATCAGCCAATGGGGGAATTTAACCCACTCTCTTGGTGTCACTCTGCATCACAGACCAGCTGTCCAGGCAACTGAGCTAGCCAACAAACAGCCACACAATCTCCACTTATCCTTCCTGGCCAACCTGCTCAATCTCTCCTTATAAAACAAGCCTTAGTCTCTGATGGGATCTCAGTAAGTTGCAATCTGTTGACATGGCCCCGTCTCTGGATGAGATACATCATCGCTAAATAGTGTCATCGAGGCATTCAGCTTGGAAACAGCTCTTCAGCCCAACTCATTCATGCTGACCAGGTTTCCGAAACGAAACTAGTCCCATTTGCCTGTGTTTGGCACGTGTCTCTCTAAATTGTTCCTATCCACATACCTCTCCAAATGTCTTTTAAATGTTGCAGTTGTACCAACCTCCACCACATCGCCTGGCAGCGCCTTCCATTTCTGCATCACCCTCTGTGTGGAAAGGTTGCCCCTCAGGGATCCCTTTAAATCCTTCCCCTCTCAATTTAAGCCGATACCACATACTCTGGAAGCTCATTCCATGTACACTTCACTCTCTGTGTGGAAAGGTTGCCCCTCACGTCCCCTTTAGATCCTTCCCTCGCAGTTTAAACCTATGCCCGCTAGTATTGCACTCCCCTACCCTTGGCTCCTCATGTTGTCTATGCTGCTCATGATTTTATGAACCTCTATAATGTCAAGGAGTGACTAGACATAGCACTTCGGGAGAATGGGATGAAACATTATGGGGACAAAGCAGGAACAGGCGATCAGCCATGATCATGAAGAATGATGGAGCAGGCTCAAAGGGCCGAATGGACTCCTTCTGCTCCTACCTTCTGTGTTTCTATGTCACGCGTCAGCCTCTGAAGCTCCAGGGAAAAAAGTTCCAGCCTAACCATCATCTCATTATAACTCAGGCCCTCCAGTCTCGATAACATCTTTACCAATCTTTTCTGCATCCTTTCCCGCTTTATAACACATATGTCTTATCATTACGCGATCACGGTGGCCCCTCTCTCACATCCTGCAATTTAAGAAATGTGTAGAGGCAACTGAGGAGGTGCTGAAAACATTCCCAAGACCCTGCCTGGAGTTACGTTGATCAGTTGGAGAAATAAAAACCGTGGCTGCTCTCTGTTTAGTTGAGGTGAAGGTCGCGATGGGGCTTGAGGCTGGTATTTTACATCATAACGAGTATGGGCTGAGGACAAAGGTAAAGAATCTCTCCTCATTTGAGGAGAGTGAGTGAACCAGACTTTAGATGTTCAAGGCGACTGTAACAGTTGATAGATGAGCCCTGACTGTGTGTTACATTCCAGAACGCTTTGCCAAGCCCGTACTGAGGGTGGAGCCGGCGGCTGAAGTATTTGAGGGGCTCCGGGTCACATTGACGTGCATTGCTCGGAGAGCACGGCGCTCCATCCGGCTTCACTACACATTTTACAGAGATGGCAGCGCCCTGGAGACAGCGCCGGATGCTGGCGGTGTGTACACGATCAACGCAGCGGCTGCAAACGTTTCTGGGAATTACGCCTGTGAAGCGATTGAGATGAATTCTGGTCCGAGGAAGAGGAGCGACAATGTTCACCTTTACGTAAAACGTAACTATCTGTCATTATTGCAGAATCTCCAGCACAAATTAAAGGCGTTTCGGCCCATTGAGTCAGAAACAGCCACCTCACTATTCTCTAATCCCCATTTCCCAGCGCTTGGCCCCATAGCTTTGGCATCGTGAGGGAGCATTTAAATACTCCTTCAATGTGATGAGGGTTTCTGCCTCCCCCACCCTCACAGGCAGCGAGTTCCACATTCTGTGAGTGAAAATGATTTTCCTCTCATCCCCTCTAAATCTCACGTCCCTCGTCTTTAATCTATACACCCACCACCCGATTCATCGATCACTCCACCGAAGGGAACAGGTTTCTTTCTGCCTGGCCGATCAATGTCCGTCATCATTTTATTGATTTTAATCATGTCCCCTCTTCAATCTCCCCTGCTGTCAGTAAGACAACCCCAGTCTGTCCAATCTCTCTCCATCACTGAAACTCTAACGCCCACTCAGCCTCCCGATAAATCTCCCTCTGCACCCTCTCCCAGTGCTAACACATCCTTCAGTAATGTAGAGAATGTGCAAACCAGAAACAACACTGTCACTGTGGTGACAAGGTGTAGAGCTGGATGAACACAGCAGGTCAAGTAGCATCAGAGGAGCGGGAAGGCTGACGTTTCGGGCCTAGACCCTTCTTCAGATATGGGGGAAGGGAAGGGGGATCTGAAATATACAGAGGGGGAGGCAGATAAAAGATGGATAAAGGAGAAGATAGGTGGAGAGGAGGCAGACAGGTCAAAAAGATGAGGATGATCCATTCAAGGTGAGTGTAGTTAGGGAGGAGATAGGTCAGTCCAGGGAGGATGGACACACAAGGGGGAGGGATGAGGTTAGTCGGTAGGAGATGGGGGTGGGGCTTTAGGCGGTGGAGGGCATAGGTGGGAGGAAGGACAGGTTAGGGAGGAATGGACAAGCTGGGTGGATTTGGGGATGCTGTGGGGGAGGGGAGATTTTGAAACTTCTGAAGACAACATTGATACCATTGGGCTGCAAAGTTCCCAAGCGGAATGTGAGTTGCTGTTCCTGCAACCTTCGGGTAGCATCGTTGTGGCACTGCAGGAGGCCCAAGATGGACATGTCGTCTGCGGAATGGGAGGGGGAGATGAAATGGTTCATGACTGGGTGGTGCAGTTGTTTAGTGCGAACCAAGCATAGTTTTCTGCACAGCGGTCTCCAAGCCTCCACTTGGTTTCCTACATTCACCATTACTGGCTCCATCCCCGCCTCATTGATTGGTCCGTTTCCTCTCCACCTATCTACCCTTCTATCCATCTTCTATCGACCTCCCCCTCTCTCCCTATTTATTTCAGATCCCCCTGCCCTTCCCCCATTTCTGAAGAAGGGTCTAGTCCCGAAACATTAGCCTTCCTACTCCTCTGAAGCTGCTTGGCCTGCTGTGTTCTTCCAGCTCTACACCTTGTTATCTCAGATTCTCCAGCATCTGCACTTCCTACTATCTCTCACCGTGGTTGAGAGTTTTCATTCCAAATGTAATCGTGGTCATCACCAAATCTGACCTTCACCTGACATGATGTTAACAGCCTTTACTGACCTTGAAGGATTGTGAGGACTCTCCCGCACTGACCCTATCTCAGGATTTTCTTGCTCTCAGTCTGATCACTGAGTTTTTCCAAGCTCAGACATTCTGCAGCTGAAACAGAAACATGTCCTTTTGCTTTCCAGAGGCGTTCGCTGTCCCGAAGCTGACTGTGTATCCTGAGGGACAGCTAGTTGATGGCCAATGGTTTAAGCTGATGTGCACGGTTGAAGAGAATCTCTCTGGAGCTTTCTTGTGGTACGGCTTTTACAGAAATGGGATCCCTCTCCAGTCTCCATCCGACCACAGCGATTACATCTCTGAGCCAGCTCGCCCAGCCGACTCGGGTACTTACCATTGCGAAGTTACGGGCAGTAAGGTGCGGAAACACAGTAATCAGCTCCATTTGTCCATCAGGCGTGAGTACTATTAATTATTGTTCCTTTTTTTAATCATTAAAGATTCAGTATGGAAGCAAATTATTATTGATCCCCACATCTCACAGCCATATATTGGAGACATAGAGCCAAACAGCACAGGGTAATAGGTTAACCATTTAGGACGGAGATGAGGAGAAATATCTTCACCTGGAAATTGGAGAACCGGTGGGATTCACTGCCCCAGCAATTTATGCAAACATATCAATGGGAGTAGGCCATTTGGCCCTTCCAGCCTGCGCTGCCCATTCAACGGGATTGTGACTGATCATCCAACACAGTCCACTGGCCCCATTCAGTTTTCTTAGCCCCTGAGATCTTGACCCAATTCTTTCCTGAATAACATTCAATGTTCTGGCCCTGACAGCTTCCTGTGACAGAGAATTCAACAGGCTTCCCACTCTCTGGGTCAAGACATTTCTTCTCATCTCAGTCCTTCCCTGTCTCCTTCACACAATGAACCCACAACCCTAAAATGCCTTATGTACAAATAGTGATGAGCAATAAATGCTGGACTACACAGAGACACCACATTCAATGACTGAACAGAAAAAAAAAATGGGAACGGATGTGACTATGATGAAGCTCATAGTTGAGTTTGCAATTAATACTGTAAAAGCAGAAAGAACTGTGGATGCTATAATGTTCTCAGGAAGAGTCACAGGACTCAAACATTAGCTCTGAGTTTTTCTTCATGATACTGCCAAAGCTGGTGAGCTTTTCCAGCAACTTTTGTTTTTGTTGCAATTAACTCTGCGAAGTGAAGGGACCTAATATTTGTTTATATTTGCAGGAATTCCAGTGTCAAAGCCAGAGCTAATAATTCAACCCGAAAAGGAGCTAATTGAAGGAGATGTGGGATCCTTAATCTGTTTAGTCTCTCATGGTTCTCTGCCAATTTATTACCAATTCTACAAGCGCTCAGGCGTGGAAATGTTCTGGGAGCTTTCCAACACTACCAAGTGTGTTTACAACATTGGAGCCATCAGCAGAAGGGACAAAGGGATTTACCATTGCTCGGTGAGAAATGAGGTGACAGGCCCTCTTCAGAGTGATGGCATTGAGCTCACAGTGATAGGTGAGTTCACAAGGACTCTCTTCCAAAGAGTAACTGACCCATTGGCTCAGGGACCACTGCAGGTGCAATCAGCTTAAACCTGGTGTTTCATCCTTGAAGACCACACTTTGGATGAAAGTGACACAGCCTTGGACATTAGTGACAGAGAAGTACCCAGGAAGCAGGTCCTTCAGCCCAACTCATCCATGCTGACCAGGTTTCCCGAAGTGAACTAATCTCAGTTGCCTGCATTTGGCCCACATCCCTCCAAACCTTTCTCTTTCACATCCAGTCTACATTTCTTTTAAATATCATCATTGTACATGCCTCTACCATTTGCTCTGGAAGCTCATTCTGTATACACACCTTCCTCTGCGTTAAAAAGTTGCCCCTCGGGTCCCTTCCCTTTCTCACCTTCAACCTATGCCCTTTTGTTTTAGACACCCTTACCCTGGAGTGGCACAGTGGCTCAGTGGTCAGCACTACTGCATCACAGCACCAGGGACCTGGTGTTCAATTCCACTCTTGGGTGAATATCTGTGTGGATTTGCAAGTTCTCCCTATGTCTGCAGGGGTTTCCTCTGGGTTCTCTGGTTTTGTTCCACAGTGCAAAATGAGCAGGTTAGGTGGATTGGCTCAGCTAAACTGCCCATAGTGTTCAGGGCTCTGTAGATTAAGTGGGTCATAGAGGGATTGGTCTGGGTGGGATGCTCCAAGGTTCAGTGTTGACTTGTTGAGCTGAAGGGCCTGTTTCCACACTGTAGGGATTCTATGAAAAGACCCTGGTTTTATTCACCTTGTGTATTCCCCTCATGATTTTATAAACCTCCATGAGGTCACACCTCAGCTTCCTACATGCCAGAAAAACAAATCCCTGTCTATCCAACCTCTTGTTATAACTCAATCCTTCCAGTTTCATTAACATCTTGTAAATCTTTTTTGCACCCTTCACAGTTTCTGTTGCAGGGCAAATAAAATTATACGCAGTTCTCCAATGTGGCCTCACCAATATCCTGTATAGCTTGAACATAACATCCCAGTGTTTTACTCAATGCTCTGACTGATGAGTGCAAGTGTGCCAAACACCACCTTCACCACCCTGTCTACCTGCATCTCCACTTTCAAGGAACTGTGCAGCTGCCCCCCTCGGTCTCTCTGTCCGACACCACTCCAAGGGACAAACCATTAATTGTGCCAGTCGAACCGCAGGTCTGCCTTACCAAAATGTAACACCTTGCAATGATCTGAATTAAACACCATCGATAGGAAATATGGAACAGGGCAAATAAAGTCAAGGAGTTCAATCCA
Organism: Stegostoma tigrinum; assembly: GCF_030684315.1. NCBI lineage: Eukaryota > Metazoa > Chordata > Chondrichthyes > Orectolobiformes > Stegostomatidae > Stegostoma > Stegostoma tigrinum. The sequence continues at coordinate 12,694,540 of NC_081397.1, forward strand.
TGTCTTGTAGCTTGGTGTTACATTGAAACATTGGAACCTCAGTGCTTCGAGTCTGCTTAGTCATGCAATATTACCATGGCAGATCATCCAACACTACACCCTGTTAAGATCGAATCATAGAAAACAGGAAATGGAGTTGGCCATTCGGCCCTTCCAGTCTGCTGCCCACATTCAATGGGATAGTGGCTGATCACCCAACTGAATCCCCTGTTCCCCGCCTTCTCCTGTTAGCCCCTAAGAACTCTGTTTAACTAATTTATGAACAACATTCAATGTTCTGTCCCTGACTGCTTTCTGTGGCGGACAATTCCACAGACTTCCCAATCTCTGGGTGAAGCCATTTCTCCCCATCTCAGCCCTACCTCATCACCTTTAGACTGTGCCTGCCTGGTTCTGGACTACCCCACTGGTAATCAAGAACGTCCTTTCCCTGTTAACCTTGTCTAGTCCTTTTAGAATTTCATAGGTTTCCAAGAGGTTCCACACCTCCCCTCGTTCTTCCAAACTCCAGCCATATAGTGTTCACTCTGCCCAGTGTTCACTCCAGTGTTTCCACACTGTACAGATTCTATGTACTCATGATAGATTTGACACCATCTAATCTTAGATCATTCTTATTGCTATTGTACATATTTCATCTCGTACAGACATACATCACCGACATGGCCTCCCTCCCTGTCATTTCCAAAATTTGCATACCCCCTCCCTGAATATTTGGTTGGGTGTTTTGCTGGAGAACCAACTCGTGTCCCATTTCTGAGGAATGGTCTCGGCCCGTAACATCAACCTTCCTGCTCCTCTGATGCTGCTGGGCCTGCTGTGTTCATCCAGCTTCAGACCGTGTTAACCATTGTTTTTGAACTCTGTGTGTTTTCTCCTCAGTTCCTGTCACAGATGCTGTGCTGATACCCCGCACCAACGGGACTGAGATACAGCCCGGGGAATGCCTTGTTCTCCGGTGCCTGGTGAGGGAAGGCACTGAGCCCCAGTTCATTTGGTACCGAGACAACGTGCCGCTAAGGAACGGCAGTGCGAGCTCCCATGTGACTGCCGATGGTGGTGAGCTGGTTATTCATTCATTCCGGAGAGACAGTGTCGGGAGGTATCACTGTGCAGCGATCAACACAGGAACCGACGGCACCATTTTTAACGTGACCAGCGACTATATCGAATTCACGCTGCGAGGTAACAGTGACAGTCAGATCAGACACAGACAGAGCACAGGGAAAGGCCATTCGCTCCATCCAGTCCATGCCAGTCAGAAACAATTAACCATCTCAGTTAGGAAGGTGACGGCCGGGTGGTATGATCGTGAGGCTATTAATCCAGTGATTTTGGTAATTGTCGCGGGATCCCGGTTCAAGTCCTGCTCATTCCCGATGGTGCAATTTGAGCGCAATACAAATCTGGAATTGGAAGACTTGTGGAAGGTGATTCACTGGGGTGGAGAGGATGGGAAGGGGATTCACTGGGGTGGAGAAGATGGGCAGGTGATTCACTGGGGTGGAGAGGATGGGAAGGGGGTTTACTAGGGTGGAGAGGATGGGAAGGGGATTCACTGGGGTGGAGAGGATGGGAAGGGGATTCACTGGGGTGGAGGGGATGGGAAAGGGATTCACTGGAGTGGAGAGGATGGGAAGGGGATTCACTGGGGTGGAGAGGATGGGAAGGGGAATCACTAGGGTGGAGGGGATGGGAAAGGGATTCACTGGGGTGGAGAGGATGGGAAGGGGATTCACTGGGGTGGAGGGGATGGGAAAAGGATTCACTGGAGTGGAGAGGATGGGAAGGGGATTCACTGGGGTGGAGAGGATGGGAAGGGGATTCACTGGGGTGGAGAAGATGGGAAGGGGATTCACTGGGGTGGAGAGGATGGGCAGGTGATTCACTGGGGTGGAGAGGATGGGAAGGGGATTCACTGGGGTGGAGAAGATGGGAAGGGGATTCACTGGGGTGGAGAGGATGGGCAGGTGATTCACTGGGGTGGAGAGGATGGGAAGGGGATTCGCTGGGGTGGAGAGGATGGGAAGGGGATTCACTGGGGTGGAGAAGATGGGCCGGTGATTCACTGGGGTGGAGAGGATGGGAAGTTGATTCACTGGGGTGGAGAGGATGGGAAGGTGATTCACTGGGGTGGAGAGGATGGGAAGGGGATTCACTGGGGTGGAGAGGATGGGAAGGGGATTCACTGGGGTGGAGAGGATGGGCAGGTGATTCACTGGGGTGGAGAGGATGGGAAGGGGATTCACTGGGGTGGAGAAGATGGGAAGGGGATTCACTGGGGTGGAGAGGATGGGCAGGTGATTCACTGGGGTGGAGAGGATGGGAAGGGGATTCACTGGGGTGGAGAAGATGGGAAGGGGATTCACTGGGGTGGAGAGGATGGGAAGTTGATTCACTGGGGTGGAGAGGATGGGAAGGTGATTCACTGGGGTGGAGAGGATGGGAAGGGGATTCACTGGGGTGGAGAGGATGGGAAGGGGATTCACTGGGGTGGAGAAGATGGGAAGGGGATTCACTGGGGTGGAGAGGATGGGAAGTTGATTCACTGAGGTGGAGAGGATGGGAAGGGGATTCACTGGGGTGGAGAGGATGGGAAGGGGATTCACTGGGGTAGACCGTTTCAGCGATGGAGAGGCTCCATACGCCCGGTATGTTTTTTTTCCCATGGCAGGGAAGGTTGAGGGGGACCTGCTAGAGGTGTGGAAGGTTATGTGACGCAAGGTGGGAATAGGAGGCAGCTGTTCCCTTTCGTCGAAGGATCAATATAAGAGGGGTCATCATTTTAAAGCGAAAGGCAGGAGGTTGGGGGCGGGGGCGTGCTGTTCCAGCCAGAGGGTGGTGGAGTTGGGATGCACTGCCTGGGAGGGTAGATCATCGAATCATAGAATCCCTTCAGTGTGGAAACAGGCTGTTCGGCTCGACATGTCCACACTGACCCTCAGAGCATCCCAACCAGACCCACCCCCCGAATCTACACTTCCCTGAACACTATGGGCAGTTTAGCGTGGCCAACCCAGCTACCCTGCCTATCTTTGGGCTGTGCGAGGAAACCGGGGCACCCGGAGAAAACCCACGCAGATACCGGGGAGGATGTGGAGGCTGGACTCGAACCCGTGTCCCTGGCGCTGTGAGGTAGCAGTGCTAACCGCTGAGCCACCCCAAATTGAGGCGGGAATCTTCCCAACTTTTAAAAAGTACTTGGGTGTGCACTTGAAGTGCCATAACATTCAAGGTTATCAAAAGCCCAGTGCAGGAAAGTGGGATTGATGTAGGGAGCTCAATGGGTTCAATTCTTCCGTGTTTTCCATCCCCCCGTGGGTGGCAGGGAGTTACGTACCTGCAGGGGTTGGTCACTCTGATGCTGATCGTGTGCCTCACACAGGGCTGATGCGGTAACACTTCCCGCTGAGTTTGTTAACGTGAGCCGGATGTTGTTGTTGGATTTCAGCTCGGAGTTATTCCACGGAGATCATGGCCTCGCTCGTCCCAGTTCTGCTGTTCGCCGGCCTGATCGCGTCGGCATGGTTCATCCACCGGAGGGGGCACACAGGTCTGTAACTTCCCACGGGGATCGGGTTTGTTCCCCGGGGCATGGCACTGCCGTCCCCGCCCCAATGTAACCTTTGCAGCTGGACAGGGTTGGTGTGGGGGACCCGGGGAAGGAGGTGTTGGGTCAGGAACTGGGGTAGGCCGTGTTCCTGACAGTCGGAGGGAGAGCAGTCACAAAGTTAGCCTCCTGGTTCGGGTAAATGTGATCACTATCCCCAGACCATGTTAGAGCATCTCAGAGAAGAGGAGAGACATAACATCATGTGAATCAGGAACAGGAGGAGGCCATTCAGCCCCTCAAGACCCCTCTCTGCCAATTAATACAATCTCTTGGCAGCCTGCACACCACTTTCCTCCTCCATACTCTGGACTGGCATGATTTTTCTTTTAAAAATCCATCTCCTCCTTAAATTTATTTGGTATCCACTGCGAGCACTGACCCCAACCACACACTTAACCCTCAACTCATTCTACCACTAACCCTGAATTCAAACCTAACACTAATCGTAAATAAACTAGAACCTAATCCTAAAATGAACCCTAATACTAACTCTAACCTTGACTTTCATTCAAACCTTTAACTAAAACTCTGACACTAGCCCGAAATTTAAAGCCAACCCAAACCCTTACCCTAAACTCAAATCTAACCCTAACCTGAACAGTAACCCTCACCCAAATGTAATGTTAACCCAACCCCAACCGTAAAGCGAGCCTTAACCCTGAGCCAGCCTTAAACCTAAACCTGATTCAAACCATAACCCTATCCCTACCCTAATCCTAATCCTAATCCTAACCCGAGTCCTAATATTAAGCATAATGCTCACCCTAACCATAATCCAATCCTTAACCAGAACCCTAACCCTAAACTTTATCACTCACCCTAACCCTAGCCCTAACTCCAACCTTGGCCCTCACTCACACACTAACCCTCACCCTCACCCTATCCCTGTCACAGCTGGTTAATGTGCATTAAGATGGGTTTGTCAATTCTCATCTATTGATGCGTTTGTTCTCTGTTTCTGACTGAGTTCAGGTCTTGGTAGCTCCTGTCTGTAACAGTGCAATACGCTGAGAATGTTCTCTCTCTCCCTGCAGCCAATTCCTCAACTGTGTCACAGGCCAAGAGGTAAGGGGATGAAACTGCAGTTCTTATATTTGCAAATTTTAATCTCGATTCCTCTTTATCAAGAGGGAGACAACCAAATTGAGGAGATCATAAAGGGAGCTTGGACATAACCATATCCTTTTAACACAAGTCTAACAAACCAGGAAACCTTACCCCTGGGAAGTCCCAGGTGGCTTTGATTTATTCACAGGGGTGTGGGTGTCACTGGCAGGGCCAGCGTTTATTGCCCATCCCTACTTGCCACAGAGGGCAGTTATAGCTAGCCAGCGTCTGGAGTCACATGTAGGCCAGACCAGGTAAGGATGGCAGATTTCCTTCCCCAAAGGACATAAGTGAAAAGCGATGGGGAATTGGGCAGCTCCTTGAGGATGAGAGAGCTCCATGTTTGGATGGAAACCAGGGACGTGGGACCAAGGAATAACAGGGTCTCACTGGGCTTTGTAATTTCCGTGGTCGCTTTGCTGTTTTGTTGAAGCTGAGCGTGGTGTTGAAAGCGTTGTGTTTGAAATGACAACTCCCTTCCCTTCCCCTTTCTACTGGAAATAGATCCCAAGCTTCTGGTGAAGCGGCAGCAGCCAGCAACCTGGAGTATGCAGTAATCGGAGCAGCACACAATGCTGGTGAGTGCCATTGAATCGGTGTGGTTATAGAGCCCCACACAGTGACGGTGCACCATAACCTGGTAGGAATTCTGGTCAAACGTCCGAGCTGTCAGCTGGGCTAGAATGGGGTGGTTTTCCTTGGAGCTGTGGAGGCTGAAGGGGAGGACAGCAGCCAGGAAACAGGACCAGGCCATTCAGCCCTCCTATCCTGTTCTGCCAGACATTATGATTCTAGCTAACCATCTAAGTCAGTCCCTGGTTCCAATAGCAACTAGGAGGCCATTCAGCTTGTCCATTACCCCACCTACTCGATAGGATCACAGCTGACCATCCAACATAATCCCCGGTTCCCAGCTTTCTCCCCCAGGCACTTTAATCCCCTTCACCCTCAAAGCTGCCAACTCCCCCTTGTTTGAGATGTATAAAATGATAAGGGGCAGACATACGGTAGACAGGAATAAATCTTCCCCCCTTCTTGGAAGGATCGATATCTGGGGCGTTAGGGGCGTATGTTGAAGGGAAGGGACAGCAAGTTTAGAGGGGATGTGAGGAAAAGCATTTTCATCCAGAGGGTGGTGGGGATTCAGGCACTCACTGCCTGTCAGGGTGGGAGAGGCAAACACCCTTATCACATTGAAGAAGAATTTAGATGTGCACTTGCAATTCCAAGGCTGTGGGGCCAAGTGCTGGGTAAATATGATTACAGAATAGTGAGTGAGAGATAGGAGGAACTGCTGGTGCTGGAGAATCTGAGATAACAAGGTGTAGAGTTGGATGAACACAACAGGTCAAGCTGCATCAGAGGAGCAGGAAGGCTGACCTTTCAGGTCTGGACCCTTCTTCAGAAAGCATTTCTGAGGAAGGGTCCAGAACTGAAACGTCAGCTTTCCTGCTCCTCTGATGCAGCTTGACCTGTTGTGTTCATGCAGTTCTATACCTCGTTATATCAGAGAATAGTGAGTGGTTGCCTTTGACTGGCACAGGCCTGATGGGCTGAAGGGCCTTATTCTGTGCTGTAGCCCTCCATCTTCAAGCAGTGTTTCTCTTCAGTCAGCTTCTGCTCTTAACGTCCTGTGATTAGACCTCCATCTGGGTGTTTTGCCTGACACACCAATGCTTATTTTATCTCAATAACATTAGAAACTGAGGGTACAGTACTCTGGTGTTGAGAAATCCAACTGACGTTGGCTACAATGAGCAATTTGGCACAAAGGTCCAGTTCCTCAGACACACAAGTGTCCTGAGCAAACAATAATGAAGTGAAGCACAGTCTAAGTCTTTTGAGAAGTTGTAGCTAACTTAATGATCTCCAATGATATCTATCTGTATACATGTTCATGTGTCTCTGCATCTTTCAATCCAAATATGACCACAGGACTATAAGTATAGAAGCAGAATGATACCATTCTGCCCATCGAGTCAGCTGTGCCACTCGATCATGGCTGATATGTTTCTCCATCTCATTCTCCTGCCTTCTCCCTGCAACCCTTGATCCCCCTGACTAATCAATAACCTATCTATCTCTGTTTTAAAGTATCTATCTATTTGCCTGACTGTCTATCGAGCTGTCATTCAAATCTATCTGTGAAATCTGACTATCTATCTCTCAAATTTATTATCTATCTATGAATTGATTATCTATCTCTTCATCAGATCTATATGTCATTTAGCCCACTATAATGAAGTTGTCTGATTGATGTGTGTTTCTCATGTATACTTTACTTCTTTGTAGAAAACACCACTGCGGACCTGGATTATTCAGTGGTCACCTTTAAGAAGAGAACAGATGCTGGTAAACAACTTGTTTCTTCAATGCTACAACTGAACGGGTGTTGGGGTGAAATCATTGCGGCTCTGACAGTACCATGACCCCAGCTGCTGTGGAAATGCCTGTGTATGTGGCCAGTTCCAAACAGAGAAACACCACAGTGCTTTCAGTGACAGGAGTGAGGGAACAAAGGGTCTGCTGAAAGAAGTCTCCAGCATTTATGAGGGAATGGACAGTAAACCAGCCAAACAGAAACAAGCCCAGATCTGATCTGCTCTGTCCTTATGCTCTCCTGCAGATAGAGTAAATCATTTCCATATCCTTCCTGTGTTGTCAGCGAGCCAGAACAAACACACAGAGCAATCAGAAAGGGAATGGCCTAATGATATTATCATTGGACTGTTAATCCAGAGACCCAGGTAATGTTCTGGGCACCTGGGTTTGAATCCAGCCAGAATTTGAATTCCATAAATATCTGGTACTAAAAGTTTAATGACCGTGAAAGTATTGTCGATTGTTGGTAAAAACCCATCTGTAAGGGGATGGGCTCACAGGTAGACGCAACATCGAGGGCCGAAGGGCCTGTTCTGAGCTGTATTGTTCGATGTTCTATGTTCACTAATGACCTTTAGAGAAGGAAACTGCCATCCTTACCTGGTCTGGCCTACGTGTGACTCCAGACCTGCAGCAATGTGGTTGACTATGAACTGCCCTCTGGGCAGTTAGGGCTGGTCAAAAAATGCTGCCTGGCTAGCGCCGCCTTCATCCTGTGAATGAGTGAGCAAAAATATAGTTGTATGTGTTCTGAGGAAGGGTCACCAGACCCGAAACGTTAACTCTGTTTTCTCCTCCACAGATGCTGCCAGACCTGCTGAGCTTTTCCAGCAACTTTGTTTTTGTTCCTGACGTACAGCATCCGCAGTTCTTTCTGTTTTTAGTTGTATGTGTTTGTGGCTAGATTTCTATGGTGGCTGCTTCCCAATTATTGCTTTGCACATGTATATACATTCTGTGTGTGAAAAAGGCAATGGGACATACATTTTATCCTTAACTGAGGCAGACATAGATAGTTTTCAAATAAAACTAAGAACTGCAGATGCTGGAAGTCTGAAATAAATTCAGACATTTCTGGAGAAACTCAGCAGGTCTGGCAGCGTCAGTAGAAAGAGAGAAACAAAGTTAACTTTGCAGATTATAAACACAGAAAGTGGTGGAGACACTGAGCAGGTCTGGCATCATCTGTGGAGTGAGAGAAAAAAAGTCTTGTTTTCTTTATTTAATACTCAAAGCAGATATGCCAAATGCTACAACCCCCTGATTTGAGTGAATATAAAAGCTCTGCATATCATATTCTTGCTCAGGAAAATGAGCTTGCAATTATCACACGGATACCTGTGAAAAACCACAAGGGGCATTTGACCAGAACTCGGCCTTACGTACAATGAAATCTGTCTCTCCGAACACAATCTAATCTTTGTCTGAAGGGGCTCTCTTATTAGAGAGAGAGGGGTACTGGATGGTATTTTAATTTGACAGTCACCAAACGTCAGGAGAGGAGAAAGGTTCAGAAGGAGAATCTTCCAGGATAGCTCAGCTGGTGTGGGAATTGTACCCATGCTGTTGGCATGTAATGCATTACAAAAAACTGCCATTCAACCAACGGAGGTATCTGGGACTAGCAGCATAGAGCAGCTAAGATGCAACTGTATGTTATTTGTATGGTTCACTCCTGTATTTTCATGCACAACAACAGGGCAGGTGATGCAATGGCTGATAAGATTAAGGCAGCCTGTGGAAAATGTTGCAATGAACTGCATCCTAAAAACTGACCCTCTGTCTTATTGACGTGAATGCATATTGCAGGCTTTAGCCAGAGAGAGGTTTTAAACTCAATCTTCTGAAGTTTCTGTGTTGATTAAGAGGGTCAACTCAGTCAGCGTTGCAGTGATATCTTTTAAAAGATGACTAAGACGCAGCTCCACTATCGAAAGATTCAGCTACATCTTTCATGTTGATCAGCCTTCACTGAGTCCACATCGAATTGTCAATGTCTCCAAAGGGTTCCTTCTCATCTCATTCTGTTTTATTTTCAGGCAGCAGTGTTGGCGTCTCCTCCAACAGGAAGAAGGTACATTACATTTTAAGTCGAAATAGCTATTGCCACAGGAAGTGCAGGTAGATTTATACCTTTCATGCATGCTGTAAAACATTAACTATTGGTTCCTATCAGGTTGCTCACAAGAAACACCTTAGAAAGTAAGAGCAGGAGTTGGCCATTTAGCCCTTCCAGCCTGCTGTCCCCATTCAATAGGATCATCCAACCCTGTCCCATCAGCTTTCTCCATTTAGCCTTTAAAAACTCTAGACCTGTTCTGACCCCGACTGCTTTCTGTGTCAGAGAATTCCACAGGCTCCCCACTCTGAGTGAAGACATTTTTCCTTTTCTCAGTCCTACCCCATCTCTTTTGGACTGTGACCGCTTGATTTGGGACTCCCTCTCAGTCATCAGGAACACCCTTCCTGTGTTTACCCTGTTTAGTCCTGTTAGAATTTTACAGATTTCTATGAGATTTCCCCTCATTCTTCCAAACTCCAGTGAATATAGTCCGAACCGATCCAGTCTCTCTTCATCTGTCAATCCTGCCATCCCAGGAATCAGTCTGGAAAGCATTTGCCTTCCCTCCGGAGCCAGAACATCGTTCCTCAGATAAGGCAATCCCAAACGCACACACAGTACAGCAGGATGTGTTCTCTCGCTGTACAAATACAGCAAGACATACCTGCACCTGAACTTAAATCCCATCACTCTGAAGGCCAGCATCCCATTTGCCTTCTTCACCACTCGCCGCCCCCGAAATGCTCACTTTCAGTGACTGGTATTTTGAGGACACGCAGGTCTCATTGCCTCCACTCCTCTTCCCATGCCATTGCCATTCGGATAATAATCTACCCTCCTGTTCCTTAATTGGATAACCCTCACACTGATACACACTAACCTGCATCTGTTGTGATTTTGCCCACTGATTGAACTTGCGGAAATCAGACTGAAATATTTCTGAAACCTCCTTCACAGCTCCCTCTCCCTCCCAGCTTTGTGTCTGCCTTTAAACACAGTAGAAAATAACCAACATTGCTTTATCAGTGGAGTAGGTCATTCACTGTTCCACATTCCACTTCCAGTGCCCAGGGATAAGTGAGTTTCAAAATTGTGACAATACCGGTGTTGGTGTTCCAGTTCCTGCCTGTACATAATTAAAACATTACTGATTGTGACATTAAATAGTTGCCACTTTATCATCATTTGCACTCAATTGGTAGCCGCAGTATGCACCATTTACAAGATGCACTGCAGAAATTCACCAAAGATCCTCAGACGGCACCTTCCAAACCCACAGCCACTTCCATCCAGAAGAACACGGGCAGCAGATACATGGGAACACCACCTGCTGTAGGTTCCCCTCTGAGCCACTCACCATCCCAACTTGGAAATATATTGGCCAATTCATCAGTGTCACTGGGTCAAATCCCAGAATCCCTTCCCTAAGGGCATTGTACCTACCACACAAGGCACTGCGATGGTTCAAAAAGACAGCTCACCACCATCTTCTCAAGTGGGCACCGAGGGACTGGGCACCAAATGCTGGGCCCAGCCAACAATGTCAACATCCGTGAGTGAATGGGATAAAAGTCAAAACTCCCTCAGCCTTCTCTGCTCCCAATAAAAAAACCCAAGCTTATCCAAACTCTCTTCATCACTGAAAAGCTCTGTCCCAGGTAACACCTTGGTGTATCTCCTCTGCACCCTGTCCTGTGCAATCACATCCTTCCTATCGTATGGAGACCAGAACTACACACAGTGCTCCAGCTGCACAGTCCTGTACAGCTTCAAGATCACCTTCCCACTTCTATAATCTATAATGGCACTCCTCAGGAGCAGGTGGAGCTTGAACTCTGACTTCCTGACTCAGAAGTTGGGACAATACTACTGTACAACCAGATTCCTAACTCGCAGGTCCTGAACTTACTGCTTGTGCTTCTCGTTTTCCCCGACACTCACTCCTTCCTCTGCCCCCAACTGACATGTTCCTTCACTTCAATCTTGCTCATGCTCTATTCCAATTCCATTCCAATATCATTCTAATTGCAGGATCCCAATCCTGACCCGGATGATTATTATATCACATATGCCACACTGAAATATAGTGAGCCCTCAGAGGGAGAAGACAGAGCGGATGGAAACATTTATGAGAATATCCTGCTCAACTAAGAGGGAAGAAAACAGATGAGGGGTGGCTCATTTGATTCCATACACTGTTTGATTAAGAGGTATAATATTTGTGCCATGTACAGTTAACAAACTTGTGAACTTTGCATTGGAAACTGTGTTTCACAAGCTATTTGATTCTGCTCATTTTTGGCTTGAGAAGCTACCTGCATGTCGCTGCATCTGTCAATCTATTCTGCACCGTATATCCAGCTGGGTTTTGAATTTACCAAAATATTCTGGCTGCTGGTGGTCTTTGGAAATTTAATGCATGCCTCTCCTTTACTGTCACACACATATCTGCGGATTGAGCTTTTCAGTTGGTGCATGTTTAAGGGGAAGAATACATCATCTGTCCTCTTCTGTACATGGGTGAGCAGGAATCTATCCCATTCTAACCAACTTTGAACAGGAATCTGACACATGCAAGATATGAAAACAGAAACCAGCTAGTTTCAACGGTTACTTTCCTGAGTGAAAAAGACCTGTGTGGGCCTCTGTGTGGACCTGTTTAGGTGTGGGGTTTGAACGAGCAACTTCTAGCCCCACAGAAGGAACAGACAGTGAGCCACAAACCACTGATGAGCTGGATAGACGAGGCATGGCTGAAACGGAGTCTCTACAGAGAAGACTACATCTCCCAAAGATCTGAAACCTCTGCCAGACCCCTCAGCCCGGCTTTCTCAGATTCTGAACCCCATTGTGGGAACTGGAATGGATGAGATTTTTCTCGCTGCAGATATTTTGGGAATACCATGTTGTGGGGGTTGGGCTTCATAAACCTCCCGAGCGGCAGACTTCAGGTTGAGCGGGGAAGCGATGGCCTGGTGGGATTATTGATGGACTGTTACTCCAGAAACCCCAGTAATGTTCTGGACATCTAGGCTTGAATCCTCCTATGGCAGATGTGGAATTACAAGTCTGATGGTGAATTGTTGGAAAAATCCTTCTGGTTCACTAATGTCCTTTAGGGAAGGAAAGTGCCATCCTCACTTGATCTGATCTGCATGTGACTCCAGGCCCACAGCAATATGTTCAACTCTTAACTGCCCTCAGGCAGCTAAGGAGGGGCATTAAATGCTGTCCTCACCAGTGATGCCCCCATCCCATGAGTTTAAAAACATGGGTGTCTTATTCTGGAAGTACGGACAATATCACTGCACCACAAAATGGCTCGGCTTAATGTAAATATAGGCTTTGGAGTAAATATTAAGATTTTAAAACTACACCATATGGATCTAACAACTACTATCCACCAAGAAAGGAGCAGTGCAGGTCTGATTACAAACCAATAAACACCATCAGAGACAACAACAGCGTGAGGGCTGAAGGTTCTGGTCGATAGGTGCCACGTATCTTGAATGGGACAGCAGGACTATGTTGATGCATAGTTAAGCATTGCAGCAAGTTCGGATGGTGACTGGATTATCATTTTTTTTTTAAAATACGGTGGCCCCTTGGTCAGGCAAATGATGCAGTGCTTTGCCAGAAAGGACAGCATGTGTGCCCCTATTCATAGAGCTCATAGAGCTCATACAGCATGGAAACAGACCTTTCAGCCCAACTCGCCCATGCTGATCAGGTTTCCCAAACTAAACTAGTCTCATTTGCCTGCATTTGGTCCAAATCCCTCTAAACCTTTCCAATCCATGTACATGTTAATCTGGAGATCCAGGTGATGTTCTGGGAACTCAGGTTCAAATCCTCTCATCGTAGATGCTGGAATTTGAATTCAGTTTCAAAAAATATGGAATTAACAGTCTAATGGTGACCAGGAAACCATTATCAACTGTCAGGAACAAAACCATTTGGTTCACAAATGCCCTTTAGCTCACTGCATCCTTACCTGGTCCGGCCTAAATGAGGACCCAGACCCACAGTAACGTGGTCGACTCTTAACTGGCCTCTGGACAATTAGGGATGGGCAATAAATGTTGGCACAGCCAGTGATGCCCACATCCTGTGAATACATTTTAAAAACTCCCTGGGGGCCTGCTATTAACTGTATAAGTTCTGCCCTGATTTGCCTTACCAAAATGCAGTACCTCACATTTATCGAAATGAAACTCCATCTTCCAATGCTCAGCACATTAGCATATATGATCAAGGTCCCCTTGTATGAGAATCATAGACTCATAGAGTAATACAGCATGGAAACAGACTTTGGCCCAAGCTGGTCCATGCCGACCATGGTGCCCACTCAGCTCGTTCCAATTGCATGCATTTGGTCCATATACCTCCGAACTCTTCCCATCCATGTACCAATCCAAATATTTTTTCAATGTTGCTGCCAGGGTACCTGCCTCAACCTCTTTCCCTGGCAGTCCTTTCCATATACACACCATTCTCAGCGTGAAAAAGTTGCTCCTTGGGTCCTTCTTAAATCTTGCCCCTCTCACCTTAAACCTATGCCCTCTGAATTTCAATTCTCCACCCCTGGGAAATAGACTATACATGCATCCTGTCTGGGACACTTATGATTTTATACACCTCAATAAAGTCACCCCCAATATCTTTTGTTCCAATGAATAAAGGCCTATCCTAGTCAACCTCTCCCTATAACTCAGGCCTACTAGTCCTGGTACTATCCTTATAAATATTCTTTGCGCACTTTACAATTTAACTGTGTCTTTCCGATAAAAGGGTGGCAAAAACTGTACACAATACTCCAAGTGTGGTCTCACTGATGACTTATACAACTGCAACAAAACATCCCAACTCCTATTCTCACTGCCTAGATTGCTGAAGGCCAGCATGCTAAATGCCTTCTTCACAACCCTGTCTACCCGTGACGCCACTTTCAATAACTAAGTACTTGTACTCTTAGATCCCTCTGTTCCACAACACTCCTCGGTGTTTACCATTATCATTTACTGTATAATTTCTACCTTGGTATGATTTTCCAAAGTTCAACACCTCACACTTGTCTGTATTGAATTGCATTTGCCAGCCCTCTGCCCACTTGCCCATCTGATGAAGATCCCTCGGATATTTTTGACAACCTTCCTCACTATCAACAATACCTCCTAATTTTGTGGCATCTGCAAACTCACTATTCATGCCTGGTACATTCACATCCATCATCTATGTAAATAACAAATAACAAAGGTCCCAGCACTGACCCCTGCAGCACATTCCTTGACACAGATTCCTCCAGTCTGAGAAGCAACCTTCAGCAATCGCCCTCTCCTTCCATCGAGCCAATTTTGAATCCAATTACCTAGGTCTCCCTGGATTCCATGCAACTTAACTTTAATGACTGGCCTGCCGTGTGGGACCTTGGTCAAAGGCCTTACTAAAATCCACATAGACAACATTCTACCCTGCTCTATCCTCTTGGTTACCACTTCGAAAAGCTCTGAAAGATTTGTCTGACATGACTTCCCACGCAGAAACCCATGATAACTATCCCTAATCAGACCTTGACTATCCAATCATTGGTTGATTCTGTCCCTCAGTAACCTTTCCAATAACTTGCCTACCACTGGTGTCAGGCTCACTGACCTATATTCCCTGGCTTGTCTTTGCTAACTTTCTTAAACAATGGAACAACGTTAGCCACTCTCCAGATTTCCGGAATGTCACCAGTTGTTAAAGCTGAAGCTCCTATGAAATAATCTTCTTCATTGTCCACTAGAGCATCCAATTTGTTGCCATCTGCAAACTTATGAACCATACCTCCTGTATTCACATACAAATCATTGATGTAAATGAGGAAAAGCAGTGAACCCAACACCGATCCTTGTGGCACACCACTCCCCAATTGGTCATATCACACGGAAACAGACCCTTCAGCACAACCCGTCCATGCTGACCCGGTTTCCTAAACTCAACTAATCCCCTTTGCCTGTGTTTGACCCATATCTATCTAAACCTTTCCTATCTGTGAACCTGTCCAAATATCTTAAATGTTGTAATGAGACCCACCTCTACCTCTTTCTCTGGCAGCTCATTCCATATACACATCAACCTCTGTGTGAAAAAGCTGGCCCTCAGGTCCGTTTTAAATCATTCCCCTCTCACCTTCAATCTGCGTTCTCTAGCTTTGAACTCCCCTACCCTCGGGGTAAAAACTTTGATTATTCATCTTATCTAGGCCCCTCAAGATTTTAAGATCTTCTCTCAGCTCACCCCTCTACCTCCTGCGATCCAGGGAAAAAAATAGTCCCAGGCTAATCAACCTCTCCTTATAGCTCAAACCCTTCAGTATTAATAAAATTGTTGTAAATCTTTTCTGCACTCCTTCCAGTTTAATAACATCTTTATTATAAGAAGGTGATCAGAATTGTATGCAGTACTTCAAACATGGCCTTGCCAATGTCTTGTACAGCCATAACATGACATCCCAACTCCTGTCCTCCTTGCTGTTTTCCCAATCCATTGCCATTTGGATTATAATCTGCCTTTTTGCTTTACTCCCGAAATGGATAATCTCATGTCGATCTGTATTAAACTGTATTTGCTGTGTATTAACCCACTCAATCAACTTGTCCCAATCACACTGAAGCATTTCTGCACCCTCCTTCACAGCTCCCCCTCCCTGTGAACCCTGCATTGAGATTGAAATCAAAATAAAAATATGTTGATGCTGCATTTATTAAGCAATGGAAATTTCCTTTCATGGATGGTGTACATTACAATGGGTTTAATCTATCACTGTGGTACTGTAAATGTAATTTTTTTTGTGGTCCTTGCTTTTGTACACAATATTGCTGCACTCGGTGATGAACACAATTCCAGTCCATAATAAATGAGTAGTTTTTTTTTAAATTGAGGCATATTGATTGAGCTCTGTTGATTTGATGTGACACAGTTACCAGTGAATATGTATGAGAAAGCAGGAGCATGATAAAATTTTTTGATTGGGAATGAGAGTTTGAAAAACTGTCTATGTGTGTGAGCATGTTTGGAATTCTGTGTGAAATAATGTGAGTTTGTCCGAGAGTGTGAGCATGGACTGTGAGTGCATATGAATCTGTGAGTGAGTGTGTGCAAGATTGTGACAGTCTGAGTTCCTTCTTCTGAGTGTATGGGTGTGAGGGACTGGATGTGATTTTGTGAATAAATTTGAGCAATCATGTTTGTATAAGAGACAGGGTGTGTGTGTGCAAATTAGTGTGACTGTGTGTCAGAGATTGTGTGTGTGGGTGCTTGTGTGTGTTTGAGAGAGAGAGATTGTGAGTCTGTCAGTACAGGAATGAGAGTGTGTGTCTGCCATTAAAGCCGCATGGGAGCTGCAGATGCTGCAGAATCCAAGATAACACAGTGTGGAGCTGGATGAACACAGCAGGCCAAGCAGGATCTTAGGAGCACAAAAGCTGATGTTTCGGACCTCGACCCTTCTTCAGAGAAACGTCAGCTTCTGTGCTCCTAAGATGCTGCTTGGCCTGCTGTGTTCATCCAGCTTCACACTTTGTTACCCTCTGAGTGAAAACATTTTTCTTCACACACCCCTCTATACCGCCTGCCCGTTAACTTCAATCACACTCTCTCTGACTCTCTCACACTCCGTCACGCTCACACTCTCACATTTCACACACACTCTCATGTTCTGTTTGACACACACCCTCTTTCTCACACATTCTGTCCCATTCCTTCCCCCAAACACCCTCTTTCTCACACATTCTGAACCAGTCTCTCCCACAAACACACTCTTTCTCACACATTCTGTCCCATTCTCTCCCACACACATCCTCTTTCTCACACATTCTGTCCCATTCTCTCCCACACACACCCTCTTTCTCACACATTCTGTCCGATTCTCTCACATACACCCGCTTTCTCACACATTCTGTCCCATTCTCTCCCACATATATCCTCTTTCTCACACATTCTGTCCCATTCTCACCCACACACAAACTCTTTCACACACATACTGTCCCATTCTCTCACATGCACACCCTCTTCCTCACACATTCTGTCCCATTTGCTCACATGCACTCCTTCTTTCTCACACATTCTGTCCCATTCTCTCACGCACCCCCGCTTTCTCACACATTCTGTCCCATTCTCTCCCACACACAAACTCTTTCACACACATACTGTCCCATTCTCTCACATGCACACAATCTTTCTCACACATTCTGTCCCATTCTCTCCCAGGCACACCCTCTTTCTCACACACTCTGTCCCATCCTCTCACACACACCGTCTTTCTCACACATTCTGTCACATTCTCTCCCACACACCCCCTTTTTCTCACACATTCTGTCCCATTCTCTCCCACACACACCCTCTTTCTCACACATTCTGTCCCATTTTCTCCCACACACACCCTCTTTCTCACACATTCTGACCCATTCTCCCCCAAATACAACTTCTTTCTCACATATTCTGACCCATTCTCTCCCAAATACACCCTCTTTCTCACACATTCTGTCCTATTCTCTCTCACGCACATCCTCTTTCTCACACGTTCTCACCCATTCTCTCCCACACTCACCCTCTTTCTCACACATTCTGTCCCATTCTCTCCCACGCACACCCTCTTTCTCACACATTCTGTCCCAGTCTCTCCCACACACACCCTTTCTCACACATTCTGTCCAATTCTCTCCCACGCACACCCTCTTTCTCACACATTCTGTCCCATCCTCTCACACATACACTCTCTTTATCACACATTCTGTCCCATTCTCTCACACACAGACCCTCTTTCTCACACATTCTGTCCCATTCTCTCCCACACACACCCTCTTTCTCACACATTCTGTCCCATTCTCTCCAACATATATCCTCTTTCTCACACATTCTGACCCATTCTCTCCCACACACACCCTCTTTCTCACACATTCTGTCCCATTCTCTCACATGCACACCCTCTTTCTCACACATTCTGCCCCATTCTCTCCCACGCACACCCTCTTTCTCACACATTCTGTCCCATTCTCTCCCACATATACCCTCTTTCTCACACATTCTGCCCCATTCTCTCCCACGCACACCCTCTTTCTCACACATTCTGTCCCATTCTCTCCCACATATACCCTCTGTCTCACACATTCTGTCCCATTCTCTCCCACACACAAACTCTTTCACACACATACTGTCCCATTCTCTCACGTACACACCCTCTTTCTCACACATTCTGTCCCATTCGCTCACATGCACTCCTTCTTTCTCACACATTCTGTCCCATTCTCTCACGCACCCCCTCTTTCTCACAAAGTCTGTCCCATTCTCTCCCACACACAAATTCTTTCACACACATACTGTCCCATTCTCTCACATGCACACCCTCTTTCTCACACATTCTGTCCCATTCTCTCCCACACACACCCTCTTTCTCATACATTCTGTCCCATCCTCTCACACACACCCTTTTCTCACACATTCTGTCCAATTCTCTCCCATACACACCCTCTTTCTCACACATTCTGTCCCATTCTCTCTGACATATATCCTCTTTCTCACACATTCTGTCCCATTCTCTCTGACATATATCCTCTTTCTCACACATTCTGACCCATTCTCTCCCACACACACCCTCTTTCTCACACATTCTGTCCCATTCTCTCCCACACACACCCTCTTTCTCACACATTCTGTCCCATTCTCTCCCACACACACCCTCTTTCTCACACATTCTGCCCCATTCTCTCCCACGCACACCCTCTTTCTCACACATTCTGTCCCATTCTCTCCCACACATGCCCTATTTCTCATACATTCTGTCCCAATCTCTCACATGCACTCCCTCTTTCTCACACATTCTGCCCCATTCTCTCCCACACCTACACTATTTATTCACGGAGCCATCCGCTGCCCTTTATTTGAAACCAGCGGCTGATGATGGAGCCACTAGAAGTAAGGGGAGACCTGGGAGTTCTGTGAAAAAGCCAGCCTGCAGTGCAGTCAACAATTAAATTGCCTGAGTACAGAACACAGGGGGCTAAAGTAACAGCCAACTGGAATAAGTTGGAACAGAGCAGCGAACAGATTAATAAAGTTTATTGAAAAATTGAAAGGTTACGACAGCGAGGGCTTTTCTCTTCAGAACAAGGGATGAGAGGTGACTTGAAAGAAGTGTACAAAATGATCAGAGGGATAGATAGGGTGGACTGGCAGAGACTTTTTTCAAGGGTGGGGTTAGCTATTACGAGGGGACATTGTTTTAAATTGAGTGGACGCAGATGTAGGGGAGATATCAGAAGTAGATTCTTTACTCAGAGAGTGGTCGGGGAGTGGAATGCTTTGCCGGAGTGGGTAGTGGAGTCTGCTTCATTCGGGGCATTTAAGTGGCAAAGAGTGGCATATGGTTGATAGTATAAGGTAGGGAGAGAGCTTAGATAGACCTTAGGTTTAGGGTCAAAGTTTGATGCAACATCGTGGGCTGAGGTACCTGTACTGTGCTGTACTGATCTACTTTCTACACTCTAAAGGAAATGCAACTGTTTATTTGAAATGTAAATCGAAAAGGAGAATTGAATACCGGGTGGGACAAATTAGGGACAGAAAGAGGGGACAATTAAAGCAGATTTGTGGTGAATGCTGATTTTATTGACAGGAGGAAACTAGAATATCTTGTTCCTCAGGGAGTACATATCGCCCACTGAGTAGAAATGATATAAGATCCGCCCACATGGGATCTCCAATCACACCGCGACACTCTGCAACTCTGTCTGATGTTGTGGTACATGAGGAAATCCCTTCAAAAACACCAGCTGCACTTCTCAAAGGGACAGATTCTCTGGAGTCTGCAAGTCCTCAGCAGTCAGAAAAAAAACTAGTTCTTGTGATCCAGGTGCTGCTTGTCTTCCGGAGACTTAGGCAACTTTGGAGAAAGTTAAAGCATGCTCCCACGTAAAATTTCTTTATTAGCAAGATCGGGTAGTCTCTGTCTGAGTCACAAAAATAATATCAAAGTTTGGCAGGCAATGGGGAAGGCAAACGGCCTGCATTTCACAGGAAATGGAGTATAAAAGTTGGGAAGTTTTGTTCGAAATTACACAAGGCACGAGCCAGGCCACAGCTGGGACATTGTGAATAGTTCTGGGGCCCCTATTAAAGAAAAAATAGACAGGGAATTGGAGGCAGCGAAAGTTCTCTCAGCTGATCCCAGGCATGGAGGGACTGTCTGATGAGGGAGAAGCTGAGTAGCTTGGGCCTGTCCTCATTGGAGTTTAGAGGAAGGAGAGGCGACCTTATTGAGGATTGGCAGAGGGATTTGACAGGGGAGATGCGGAGCGAGGTTGTTTCACCTTGTGTGGGAGAGTCTGGGACCAGAGGCTCATCGCCACAGAATAAGCTGGGGCGTTGGGTGTGGTGCAATTTCCCATTGAAGATGGAGATGAGGAGAAATTTCTTCTCTCTGAGGAGAGTGAATCTGTGGAATTCTTTACCGAGACAATGGTTGAGGCTGGGTCTTTCAGTACATGTTCAAGGCTGGTATTTTTAATCAGCGAGGGGACCTGAGTGTTATGGTCCAAAAAGTAGAATTGAGAATCCATCACAGTCCTCATTGAATGGCAGAGCAGATTCAATGGGCTGAATGGCCACCTCTGCTCCTGCAGTAACATGGACCCCATTCCCAGAAGATCTTGTCAAGTAGTCTTGTGTTTCCTTTCTAACAGAGCAATGCAGAGATACTTTGAGATAGCTGGAATGGCTGATGCTGCAGAATCTGAGATAACAAGGTGTAGAGCTGGATGAATAGAGCAGGTCAAGCAGCATCAGAGGAGCAGGAAAGCTGACATTTCGGGTCTGAACCCTTCCTCAGATTAAAAAAAAAACACACAAACTTTGTGAAGAAGGGTTTAGGCCCGTAATGTCAGCTTTCCTGCTCCTCTGATGCTGCTTGGCCTGCTGTGTTCATCCAGCTCTACACCTTGTTGTCGCAGGGATATTTTGAAATATGTTAGCCCCTCTTTCTTCTTTGCTTGAACAACAGAGGACACAATTTCACCAGGAGTGGGGCCACTGGTGTCTAAAACAAACAACACACTTTGTAAGGTTCCAAAAGCAACACAGTGCAGGATTCCGGAGATCTGAAACCCGTACAGAGAGCGCTGGAGAAACTCAGCAGGTCTGGCAGCATCTGTGGAGAGAGAGAGAGATAGATAGAGAGAGAGAGAGAGAGTTAATGTTTTGAGTGTGTTGACTCTGCATCATTCTGCTTGCCTTCCTGGCAAGTGTTTCTATCAGATAAGAAGCATGCTGCATCAACTGATGAAGGTTAGTTCCGTTTTCTTTGTGTTTCGGTTGCAGGCAGTCCATTTGACTTGTCTCTGGTGGTCAGTGTCATTTCCTGTTCTCTCTGACGGAGATTCAGAGCTGCAGGCTGATCTTAAGAAGCCAGGACCTAATCTTCCCCTTTAGATTGCTTTGCTGGTTCCTGGGGAGGGGAGGGTGGGGGATCAGTCCCTCGAGGATCACGTACACTTTGGGAAGGCCATGCACAGGTAAGTCAAATTTGTCCGGCTTATTGCTGGGAGGGGAGGGGAGGGAAGACTTGGGGCAATTCACTCTCTTATTGATGAATCGATTGGAGAGATTGATCATTGTAACAAACCTGCTAATGAATGAAACAGAAATGCCTTAAAAGCTGAGCGAAGGATATTTTTTCTGGGACGACTTTTTCACACAGGTTGGTGCGGGTATGGAATGAGTTGCAAGAGGAAGTGTAGAGGTGGGCACAATATGTAAAAGACAGGTACGTGGATTAGATAGATATGGGTCAAACACAGGCAAATGGGACCAGAATAGTATAGGAAACCTGGTTGGCATGGACAGCTTG
Organism: Stegostoma tigrinum; assembly: GCF_030684315.1. Taxonomy (NCBI): domain Eukaryota; kingdom Metazoa; phylum Chordata; class Chondrichthyes; order Orectolobiformes; family Stegostomatidae; genus Stegostoma; species Stegostoma tigrinum. Next base: position 12,716,587 of record NC_081397.1, read on the forward strand.
AGCCGAAGGGCCTGTTTCTGTGCTGTATGACTCTGTTTGATGATTTCCTTTCACTTGCTACAATTAAGGGAGAAAGTTGTGGGGAGAAACTAGTTTGTAACGCTCTCAGGGAGATGGATAGTCACAGATCACAAATATCCACAGTCGAGTGGCCTCATTCTCTCCTCACTGAAACCACGATCCCATTTATTTTCTTTTTCAGGAAAGTCGGAGGTGAAAGTAATTGAATCCCTGAAGTATTTCCCCTCACAGAGAGAGCGAGGTTGACTTTACATTTGGACTCCACGCGATGCATGTGAAGGTGTTTTCCCTGCTCATTCTCTGTAAGTGGTTGTTACATATTTATACATAAATGAAACATTGTGTGCAGTTATCTCCCAGATTATTCACGTGTGAATGAGATGCCCGGGCCGTGCTGTTAGGTGCAGCTGAATAAATTCAAGCTGATTCGCGTTTTCAAGCCTGCAATTAAAATTTCTGGAAGTGAGGAGGATGGGGTGAGGGAGAGAAAGAGAGATGGGGGAAGGATGAAGGGAGAGAAAGGGATGATGACAGAATTGAGAACGAGAGAGTGGGATGGTGACAGGACTGAGAGAGAGAGAGATGGAGTTTCATTCAATGTTTTGGACCCGACAGCTTACTGTGGTAGAGAATCCCACACGCTCCCCACTCTCTGGGTGAAGGCATTTTTCCTCATCTCACTCCTAACCCATCCCCTTTAGACTGTCACTCCTCTCTCCCCCTGTTCTGGACTGCCCCATCGTGACTGGGAACATCCTTTTATTTGGCGGGTACACTCTGGATGGATGGAAAGTCCTCTCCAGTACTGTGAGAGTCTATCGCATTAAAGTGAGCATTCCTGATTATGTACCATCATCCAGATTTCAATCTTGCTTTCATCTGTCAGACCATTGATAACAGGGGTTGAGACGTTATGTTGCCATTGTACAGGTCATTGGTGTGGTCTCTTTTAGATTACTGTGTACAAATCTGGTAGCCCTGTGATAGGAAGGATATTATTACATTGGAGAGGGTGCGAAAGGGATTTGCAAAGCCAATTGAAGGCATATGGGACTAGTTTATTATGGGAAACCTGGTTGCCATGAATGAGTTGGGGTAAGGGATCTGTTTCCATGCTGTATGACTCTAGAACTCTATTGTGAGATGATCCAACCTATTGATCTGAACAGATTGAACAGGCATCTCCATTCATTGAAGCTCCAACTCCAGGACCTTTCCTTCTCACCTCTCGGTTAAAGCTCTCCCACTTTCTCTTCTGTTCCCCATTGCAAAGTATTACCCAGCTCCATTCTGACATTCCGGACTCAGCTTTCCATTTGGATGCCGGTCCATGGACCCCCTCACGGGCTCCGGTGCTTCTGAAGCAAACGTACAAACTTGGAGCAAAAAAAACACGTACCCCTTCGACAGGCAAAACACCTTCCCCAAAACCTGTAGCTACAGTATTTCAAACAGCAGGTTCCCCTTTACAAACAAATGGCACATGACTGTGCGAGGGTGTGCGTCATTCCGCAGAGTTTATAATTCAAAATGAGAACATTCACAGATGTAATGGGAAATTCTCTTTCTTTTAACAGTAAGAACCACTTCATATTTGGTTGCCCACGGTAAGTTGCAAATGTTATATTGAATGATTGCACGCAAAGTGTGATCGCGGTTCAGATCTCTGTTTTACAAACCACATTCGTAGTTATCAATCTGACAGAGTTTTTTTGCTTAAGGTTATAAGGGGATTGGAGGCAAACACAAGTCAATGGAGTGAGCCCACAGGTCAGCCGTTGAATAGTGCAACAGGCTCAGTGGGTGACATAGTGGCTTAGTGGTTAGCACTGCTGCTGCACAGCGCTGGGGACCTGGGTTTGATTTCAGCCTCAGGTGACTGTCCGTGTGAAGTTTGCACATTCTCCCTGTGTCTGTGTTGATTTTTCTCCAGGTGCTCCCGTTTCCTGGCATGATCCTAAGACGTGCAGGTTAGAATCATGCTCCCCTTCCCCAGCCCTATCCCCCTCACCTTTGAGAGAAGCCATTCCTCCTCCTCTCTGTTTTGAATCTGCCCCAGCCCCTTATCCTGACATGGTGACTCCTTGTTCTTGATTGTCCCACATGAGGAGACAACTTCCCTCCATCTTCTTTGTCAATTCCCCCACCTGCTTTAGTATCTTATGTCCCTCAGTTGGATCTCCTGGCATTCTGCAAAACTCCAGAGAGTATCAGCTAAAACTGTTCAATCTCTCTGCCTAAGATAAATCTTTGTTGTTCATCAGTCTGCTGTGGACCAGACCAGACCTCCTCAAAATATTTTCAGAAGTTATCCTAAACCCTAACTTTTTTTTTAAAGGCAAACATGAAGCACTGGTTTCAGATCCAAATGCAAATCGTCAAACAACTCGATATAAAGCAAAGCACAATTTATTTAAACACTGTAATCAAAATACAACAAAGAGAGAGGAATTAAGAATAACAACTATATTGGAAATGTAACAGAATAACTGATACAGTAAATATTGCTAATTAATGGTTTCATAGAACATAGAACATCGAACAGTACAGCAGAATACAATCCCTTTGGCCCATGATGATCTGCTGACCTATTGTCCCAGTAAGATTAAAGATAGATCAAAGATTTCAAGATCATAACATCCCATAAGCACACCGCTTTGCAAAAGAAAAGGAAAATTCAGACATGGATTCTCACGTGCAGTTCTCCAATCTTGGAGGGTAAAACATCAAGAGAAAATTCAGAGCGAGTAGCAGCCAGGAGACATTCAGTGAAGTTTTCAAGTCTGTTGAGACCACAATAGCTTCAGATGCTACTGAAAAAAAAACAAAACCCAAAAATACTGATTAGAGATTTTGGGAACTGCAGATGCTGGAGTATCCAAGAGAACAAAGTGTGGAGCTGGATGAACACAGCAGGCCAAGCAGCATCTCAGGAGCGCAAAAGCTGATGTTTCAGGCCTAGGCCCTTCACCAGAGAGACTGATCTGTGACAGATTCAGGCTGTGACAGACACACCCATTCGGGCTATAAGAAATAAAACCCAAGACCCCTCAAGCTGTTTAGTTAAGTGGTCTTAACCAGCCAGCTCAACAACACCCATTCAATCCCTCTCTTAAAAGACACAGGACAAAATAATCTCTTAAAGCCACAGCATTATCATAAATCTTTGTCTCCAATGATGTTGGGGTTGGGGGAGACGGGCAAGGCTATTTTAATTGTGATTACTCCCTGCTGCAGTTCAGCGACTATTCCTACCGCTGAAGGGGAGGGTGGGGCGAGCCTGGACAGCTGCTTTGTGATGCATTAGAACGGTAAGAGTGTGGGTTCAAATCCTACACCGGATGGGGTTACCGTGAAGGACTCTCCTTTTCATCCTCTCCATCGCCTGAGGCGCAGTGACCCTCAGGTTACATCACCATCCAGTCTTCTCTCTCTAATGGGAGTGCAGCTCAATGATCTGGTGAGACTGTGGTGAATTTACCATGATCTGTAATTGATGCACAAATAATGTGTTTCTTTTCATACATTAAAAAATCGTCAGAAAAGTGCACTTTGTACCAGCTGTTACAGTGAACATTTATCTCTTTGACATTGACTGTAATCGTCCATCCTGAATCGGATACTTCCGTAAGTAGATACAGGCCACTTTGGGAAGTTATTCCCTTGGCAGTACTGTGCCTGGAAAATGAACTGATTCTGTTTGAAGTTTCTGATCTTGCATCAATCAGGGCAGGAAAGCAAGAATGACAAATTTCAAAATCTTAGCGGGACTGTGGAGAGAGAAGCGAACAAAGTTAGCATGACAGGTTGTAAACACAGAAAGTGCTAGAGAAACTCAGCAGGTATGACATTATCTGTGAAGAGAGAGAAAGAGAGAGAAAAACAAGTCAACATTTCAAATCCAGTGACCCTTCATCTTATCTACCCTTTGAAATGGCTGAGCAAGTCATTCAGTTCTATTCATCACAATGAAATCTTCACAATGAAATGAAACCAGATGGATCACCCAGGATTGACCTGACACCAGGAAAGACAACAGCAAAAACAGCCCTGATGACCTTGCAAAGACGTCCTCGCTAACATCTGGGGACAGTGTCAAAATTGGGAGGGTCACCGTCAGACTCCTCGAATCACACCTTACTGTCAATATCCCAGGTACCACCATCACCATCCCTGGATATGTCCTGTCCCACCGGCAAGACAGACCCAGCAGAGGTGATGTCGCAGTGGTATACAGTCAGGCAGCAGTTACATTGGCAGTTATCATCTTAACTCCGGACAACGTGATGCCTCGTGGCTTCAGGTTAAACACGGGCAAGGAACCCTCCTGCTGATTACCACGTACCGCCCTCCCTTGGCTGAAGAATCAATAACTCCTCCATGTTGAACAACACTGAGATGAAGCACGGATTTCAATGCCCATCTCCTAGTGTAGCTCGGCAGCAGCACTGCTAGCCAGGCTGGTCAGATCCTAAAGGACATTCCTGTGAGATTGGATCTGTGGAAGGTGATGAGGGAACCAACAGGAGGGGAAAAAATACCTGACCTCATCCTTACCAATCTGTCAGCTGTTAATACTTCTGTCCTTGACAGTGAGAGTGCGGTGAGAGTGACCGCCTCAGGCCCAGCATTTGCTGCCCCTATCCCTATTTGGCCCTTGAGTAGGTGGTACTGAGCTGCATTCTTGAACCACCACAGTCCACATGCTGTAGGTAGCCCCACAATGTCCCTAGGGATGGAATTCCAGGATTTTGACCCAGCAACACTGAAGGAATGACTGATATGTTTGCAAGTCAGGATGGTGAGTGGCTTGGAGGGGAATGTGCAGGGGGTGGTGTTCCCATGTAGCTGCTATCATTGTCCTTCTAGATGGAAGTAATTGTGGGTTTGAAAGGTGCAGCCTGAGGATCTTTGGTGAATTTCTGCAGTGCATCTTGTAGATGGGAGACACTGCTGCTGCTGAGCGTCAGCGGTGGAGAAAGTGGCTGTTTGTGGATGTGATATCAATCAAGCGGGGTCTGCTTCGTCCCTGGTTGGTATCAAGCTTTTCAAGTGTTAATAGAGCTGCACCCAGCCAGGCAAGTCGGGAGTACTCCCTCATTCCTAACTTGTGCCTTGTCAGTATTGGGCAGGCTTCGGAGAGTAGAAACACTGACTAATCGACCAACTGTGTATTTTTGCATTGGGCAGAAACAGCAAATGCATTAATTGTGATGAAGAGTGAAACATTTCGATTGGAGTTTTGCTTGTTGGAAATAACTACTGCTTTCCTACTGCAGGCCAATACCCAGAAGTAGTTATAACTGACCCCAGTGATGGCATTATCAAGGAAGGGCAGTGGTTCACTCTGAAGTGTCGGTACAGGAACACATATATAAAGGCTTCCTGGTATAAAAACAACAATTATGATGTTAAATCTAGTGAATTTAACAAAAGAGCTGACAGGAAAACCGGAGGCTCTTACCAGTGTCAAAGAGACAACTTTTGGAGCCGAACCTCAAGAAGTAAACCTTTGGAAGTGGTGACGATTGGTACGTAAACATTGAGTGCTGATGTATGTATTCTGTGTCGAACTACAACCCTTTTTGCAGAGTGACCACGCTGTTCGATTCATCGAGTCCCAACCGTCACGGTGATGCACAGATGCTTTTGATCCCAGTTCCCAAGTGAGTGAATTCTTGCCCTCTCCGGATTTTAACTTTGACCATCGGGTCCAGAAGGAATTGGAACAGGAGTAGTCCATTCGACCCTTTGAGTTTGCTTCAGCTTTCCGTCAGATACACAACTGATCTGAGACATGGTTTCAAGTCCCACCTGCTGCATAGAGATGGAACCACTTTGCTGACTAGGCTGGGTCTCTTTGTAAACTGGCCCCCATTGTAAATTGAGCCACATTTTACACTGGGCCTGATCCTAAACTGGGCCACATTGTAACTTGGGCCTCATGCTATCCCTGGGCCTCGTCATAAACTGCAAAACATCACAACATGCGAAACATCCTGTATTAGGCCTCATCCTAAACTGTGCCCGAGCATAAACTGGGACTCATCATAAACACAGCCACATCCCAAACTAGGGTACATCCTACACTGGGCTTCATGCTAAACTGGGCATCATTTTAAACTGGGCCTCATTCTAAACTGGGCCACAGTCTACAGTGGGCCAATCCTAAACTGGACCAATACTAAACTGGGTTAATCGTAAACTGTGCCACATCCTAAAGTTATCCATCTTCCTTCCCACCTATCCACCCCATCCATCCCATTGCCCAATCTCCACCACTCCCTTCCTGCATCAAACCATCACCATCCCTCCTACCTTTCCCCAGCCCCATCCCTTCTACCTTTATTTATTTCCAGCCCCCTAAACCTGCCCAATTTCTGAAGTAGGGTCCCGACCCAAAATGTCAACTTTTCTGCTCCTCTGCTGCTGCCTGGCCTGCGGTGCTCCTCCACCTCCACACTGTGTTGCCACATCATAAATTGGGCCACATCCACACTGCGAAACATTTGAAACTTGGAAATATTCTAACCTGGGCCTCATGTTAAACTGGGACACATCCTACACTGGGCCACATGCTAAATTTAAACAGATTCTACACTGGGACATGTATACTGGGTTACATCCCATACTGGCCCATATACTCCACTGGGCCTCATTCTAAACTGGGCCTCATCTGACACTGGGCCATGTCCTTTCCAGGGTCACATAGTACGCTCTGTCACATCCTAAACAGTATTAAGGGCTCAGGTGATGATAGAAGCAGTGGAAAACCAGTTTCACCATCTCCCACCGTGTGCTCACAGTTCACTGTTATGATACAGAGAGCGAGATCCTGTTGAACAGAATCGATCACCTACTTTCACTTTCAAGTTATTTTAGCTTCTCTCCCCTTTACTCTGGTGAATGAGTCATAGAGCCGTAGTTATAGATGGTACAGAAGAGACTCTTCAGCCCATCAATCTGCATGACCCTAGCTAAACTAATCCCACTTCCTGCCACAAGGATAACAGCCTTAAATACTATGACATAACAGTTGTTGATCAAGAACATTGTAGAGTTTATTCCAGTGTCCCACCTGAAATATCCTCCAAAGTAGTGCTTTTCAGACTCCCATCATTCTCTGGGTGAAGCAATTCTCAAATCTCCCTCTAAACCTTCTGCCCTTGCCCACATTTAGACCCTTCAACCAAGGGCAACAGCAGCTTCCTATCCCTCCAGTAATTGCCCCTCATAATCTTAAACACCTCTGTCAGGCCCATTCTCAGCCTCCTCTGCTCCAAACAACTCAAGCCTATCCAATCTCTCTTCATCGTTTAAATTCTCCATCCCAGGCAACATCTTGGTGAATCTCCTCGGCACCCCCTCCAGTGCAATCACATCCTTCCTATAGTGCGGAGACTGGAACTGAACACAGTGCTCCAGCTGCAGTCTCCGCAAAGTCCTGTCCAGCTCCAACATCCCCTCCTTGATCTCACAATCTGTACCTTGATTGGTAAAGGGAAGTGTCCCATATGCCTTCTTAACTGCCCTATCAACATGTCCTGCCACCTTCAGGGATCTGTGTACAAACACATTAAGATCCCTCTGTTCCTCTGAGCTTTGTAATCTCCTGCCTTTCATTGAGTGCTTCCTTGTTTTCCTTCTTCCAAACCTCCCATTTATCAGGGTCCAACCGCATCTGCCACTGGCCTACCCATCTGACCAATCTTCCTGTAACCTAACACCTTCTCCTCACTGTCAATCACCCGGCCAATCTTCATTTTATCCGCATTATTTTTGTGTTGTACTAAAATGGATGATTAACCTGCCACCTTGATATTCCATCCCATTACCTCTTTAGATGTTCTTGGGCTGTGGGTGGTGCTAGCTGGGCCCGGCACTCATTGCCCATGCCTAATTGCACAGAGGGCAGTGAAGAGTCAACCACATTGCTGTGCATCTCGAGTCACGTGCAGGCCAGCCCAAGTATTGATGGCAGGTTTGCTTCTTGAAAGGGCAGTAGTGAACTAGTTAGTTGTTCCTGAAAATCAGCAATGAATTTGTGGTCACCATCAGACTCTTTCATTCTGGATTTTTAGGAACTGATTTCAAACTCCACCATTTTCCATGGTGGGATTTGAATCTAGGTCACTGGAATAATAGCCAAGCGATAATACCACTGTGTCTCCATCTCCCCCTGTAAATAGGATTCTCAAATCTGAATTTAGATGTTAGATTCTTGACATGCTGATCAACCTGAGATTGTCCAAGAGTATCTCCTATTCAACCATCCAATAGGATCCCGACTGATCCGACATTCCTCACATCCACTTTGCTGCCCTTTCCCTTGATTCCCTGACTGATCAAGAATCTGTCTGTCTCAGCCTTCAACATACACAAGGACTCTGCACCCACACAGCTCTCTGTGGCAACCCATTCCAAACATACACACTTCTCTGAGAGAAGAAATTCCGCCTCACCTCAGTCTTCAGTTAGTGCCTCTTTACTCTGAGATGGTGTTGTCTGCTCCCAGACTCTCCCATGAAGGGAAACAGATTCTCAGCATTGACTCTGACAAGCCCTCTATGTTTCAATACGATCACCACTCATTTTACTAAAATCCAGCAATAGAGTCTGAAACTGTGTAGCCTTTACTTGGAAGACAGTTCCTCCATCCCAGGGATCATCCTATTGTAACCTCTCTAACTTCCTCCAATGAAATGTCAGCTCCCCCTTAAATAACACTGCTCCAGATGTGGTCTCCTCAGCACTTTGTACATTTGCAATAAGAGCACCCTACTCTTATACTGTAATCAGGACTAATAAGGCTTTTTGGATCACACGTTATATTTTCTCCCTCAAGCTTCCGATGTGATGTTGACCGTGCAAGTCCATTCAAGTACCCTGCTGCTTGGTGAGATGTCTGTTCTGAAATGCTCCAGGCATCCCTGGGGATTTGAGAGAGATTACACTTCCCTTTGGTATCGAAACAATTCCTTAATTGAAGGAGAACATGAACCTGAGTACACGATAGCAAGTGCGAAATTTTCAGATGGAGCAACTTATCGATGTGAACAGAGATTGGGTTTCAGGAGGTGGATCTCACATGATGAAAGCATCATTGTAAGAGGTAGGTTTTCCCTCTTGAGTTGCTCCGACTTGGTTTAAATGGCCCACAGGCAAAAACATCAATGTTGCTTCAAAAACCATAGTTGGTAGTTACCCAAAGAGAGTTGTGATCATGAGCTAGAAAATGGTGTGAAGGCACCAGAGTGCAAGGCATAAAGATATATTCCTCTCATTTTTGTATTTTGGCCGGATGGCAGTTCTGAAGATGGGATGTAGGACTTGAAACATTAACCCTCTTTCCCTCTCTCACAGATGCTGCCAGACCTGCTATGTTTCTTCAGCACTTTGTGTTTTGTCTCATATCTCCTGCATTATTTGTGTTACATGTCCCTCTGTTTTTTATTTTGTCCTGTCATAGATCTCTGCTCTGAGCCAACACTGCAAGCAGACCCCAGTGTGGAACTATTTGTTGGTGAACGCTTTAAGCTCGCCTGTTTGGCTGAACCCTTTCACGATGATCACTCCCTGTTGTATGTATTTTACAAAAATGGGGAATCTCTCAATTTCCCTTCAGAGAAGAGCAGTTACACAACAGAGGAGGCAACATTGGACCATTCAGGAACTTACCAATGTGAAGTCAAGACTCGAGACAGTAAACTGAGGAAAAAGAGTAATATAGTTCCCATTTCAATCAAACGTAAGCTGTGTCTCCATTTATTTCATTATTCCTGCTGTCATTCAAACCACTGTAAATGTAAAGGTTGGTCGGCTCCTGCTGTCATTGTCAGTATGGGATAACACTGTTTTTGTGTGCTGCACACTCTCGCTTCCTATTGAGTTTGTGAACACGTATTTATTACAGTCTTCAGTCCTTCTCCATACCTCACCAGTTATCCACCCTATCCTAGATCATAAAGTGTGAAGCTGGATGAACACAGCAGGCCAAGCAGCATCTCAGGAGCACAAAAGCTGACGTTTCAGGCCTAGACCCTTCATCAGAGAGGGGGTTGGGGTGAGGGTTCTGGAATAAATAGGGAGAGAGGGGGAGGCGGACCGAAGATGGAGGGAAAAGAAGATAGGTGGAGAGTAGAGTATAGGTGGGGAGGTAGGGAGGGGATAGGTCAGTCCAGGGAAGACAGACAGGTCAAGGAGGTGGGATGAGGTTAGTAGGTAGGAAATGGAGGTGCATTCCCTCACCCCATCACCCTCTCTGATGAAGGGTCTAGGCCCGAAACGTCAGCTTTTGTGCTCCTGAGATGCTGCTTGCCCTGCTGTGTTCATCCAGCTTCACACTTTATTATCTTGGGTTCTCCAGCATCTGCAGTTCCCATTATCACTCACACATCCACCCTATCCTGACCGCTTTGCCTTTTTCTTTTGCCATTAGCAGTCTTTCTGCTTCCTGGGTCTGAATTTCTTGTGAAGACTGAGGGGTTTTTGTCTTGAATTAGCAACAGCCTTTGGCAAGTTCAGAGGAACAGAGGGATGTTCGGGAACTAGCCCACTGATCCCTGAAGGAGGCAGGACGGGTTAAAGGGTGGTTGGGTAAACACACAAGGCACTTGGCTTTATCAGTCGTGGCACAGATTATAAAGAGCTGGGAGGTGACATCAGGACTGTACAAGACTTGATACCTGTCTCTGATTCTCTATGTCTCCCTATGACTCTCTCTGTTTTCCCTACACTCTATGTTTTCCAAAAAAATCTCTACATCTCTCTGTCACTCTGTGGCTCACTTTAACTCAATGATTCTTTATGAATCTCGACAACTTTATGTGATTCTGTGACTCTCTACGTGCCTCTGTGTCTCTATCTCTCTCTCTCTTTCTATATCTCTCTATGGCAGTGTTTCTCCCAATTACTTTCTATGTATCTCTGTACTTCTCTATGACTCTGTATGGATTTCTGTCTCTTGCTCTCTGAATGTAAGGTGGGAGTGCTGCTTGCTGCTGAACGCAAGAACAATTCCTGCCTTAGGAAAGCACCTAACAGTTTGGTCCAATCACAGGCATCCCTGTGTCAGTTCCAGACCTGAGTATCCACCCTGGCAACGAGGTAGTGGAGGGAGACAGCACCTCATTAAACTGCTCTGTGACCAGAGGTTCGACTCCAATTCAATATATTTTCTACAGAGATGGCAAGGAGATTTACTGGGAGTATTCCAACCACAGCAGAACCATACACACATTCATCAACGCCAGCAAAAGACAAGAAGGCTATTACCACTGTGCTGTTTCTAACCAGGAAGGAGAGTCTCTCCAGTATAGCAAAGCCATTGCTGTTTCAGTGATTGGTGAGTTTCTAAACTAATCTATACAAACCCACATTATGGGAGTGACGTGGTAGCACTGGGATAGGGCGCAGGGAGAGATTTACCAGGATGTTGCCTTGAGGGTTGGAGAGTTCAGTAATGGATGAAGTTTGGACAGACTGGGGATGTTTTCCTTAGAGCAGAGGAGATTGGGAGAGGTGAATATGCTTGAACTGTATAAAATGATGAGTGGGCACAGATAGGGTAGACAGGAAGAAACATTTCCTCTTTGTTGGAGGGATTGATGACCAGTGCGGGCGAAAGTATGGGGCAGGAGGTTTTGAAGAGATGTGAGGAAAATCTTTTTCACCCAGAGGGTGGTGGGGAATCTGGAACTCACTGTCTGAAAAGGTGGGAGAGGCAGAAATCCTCATGACATTGAAGAAGGATTTAGATGTGCACTTACGATGCCAAGTCTAAAGTCAGATTAAAGGGTCCGCTACATTTCACTTGTCTTTTCCTGCAGAAATAGAGACATGGATAAGGTGAATAGCCAAGGTCTTTGCCCCAGAGGAGGGGAGTCCAAAACCAGAGGACACAGGTTTATGGTGAGAGGGGAAACATTTATAAGGGTCCTGAGGAGAAACGTGTTCAGACAGAGGGTGTTACCTAAATGGACTGAGCTGCCAGAGAAAGTGATGGAGGTGAATACAAATACAACATTTAAAAGACATTTGGACAGGAAAGATGTTGAGGAATATGAGCCAAAAACAGGCACATGGGACTAGGTGAGTTTGTGAAACCTGCTCAGCATAGATGAGTTGGGCCAAAGGGCCTGTTTCCATGCGATATGACTCTATGTGTCTAAGTATTGGTAAAATGGATGAAAGAACAGAGAGGTGGTTGCTTTTCACTGGTGCAAATTCAATGTGCCGAAGGGCCTTTCTTTGTGCTGCAGACCTCTGTGATGCTACAATTCCATGTTAAGCACTCCATCAGAGGAAGTTAGAAGCATGGACAATAAGAGGAGGAAATTTACGCTATCCCACTTGCTTCGTCCATTCAATGGGATCAGGGCAGATCATCCAACTGAGTTACCTCTTCCCTCACTTTCTCCCTTAGATCCCTTTAGCCCTGAGAACAATATCAAAATCCTTCCTGAAACCATTTGATATGTTGTGCTGTCCCTGCAGAAATCCCCACAGGATCAGCTTCCCTAGAGGCTCTGCACCCCCTCAGGATGGGGAAAGGGTAATGATCCGGGACAGCTAGATAAAGCACTGAGCTTGGCCCATTTCCATTCAACGGATTCAAGCTATCGACTGAACCAAGGAACTGCACTGAGCCTCGAAGCTGACCTTTTCTTATGGAGCTATTTTGTCGATAGGACCTGAATATCACTGGCTAGGCTTATCACAGATTGCTCATCATGAATTCCCCATGATGGCGCCCTCTTTTCCACATGCAGCCCATGAGAATGTAATGTACCTGCAACGTTTGCAGTAGGAGAGCTTTCAACCAGTGGCACTGAAGAAACGGCTGATATATTTCCATGTCAGCATGGTGAGTGGCTCAGGGGGGAACTTGCAGTGCGTTTGTGTTCCCACATACCTGCAGCCCTTGTCCTCCAGGATTGAAGTGGGCAGTTGTTTGGAAGGTGACATTATGCAGTGCATCTTGTAGACAGGGTTGCTGCAGCTGATCATTGTTGGTGGTGGAGGAAGTGGATGTTTATGGATGTGGTGCCAACCAAGTGGGCTGCTTTGCCCCTGGATGGTCCTGAGCTTCTCAACTGCTGTTGGAGCTGCATTTATCCAGACAAGTGGGGATTATTCCATCACACTCTTGATTTGCACCTTGTTGGCAATGAACATGTTTTGGGGAGTCCAGAGGTGAGTTACTTGCACCAGGATTCCCAGCCTCTGACCTGTCCTTTAGTAACTATATTGATATGGGAGCCCAGTTCAGTTTCTGGTAAATTGTAACCCCCAGGATGTAAATAATAGGGGACTCAGTGATGGCTATACCATCGAATGTCAGGGGGCAATGGTTAGATTCTTTCTCAAAGGTAAACCCAGTGTGTTGGTAATGGGGAATTCAGTGATGTTAACACCATTGAACATCAAGGGGGTGCTGGTGAGATTCTCTCATGACGGTAAACCCCTGGATGTTGATAGTGTGGGGATTGGGGACGGGAACAGGGACAGTAACATCACTGACTGTGAAGGGGGTGAAGTTGGCTACGTTCTATTTGAGCATCCATAGTTAACGCAAATTTTTCAAAGTGTAGATTTTACAACAGCCTGAGACTGGTCACCTTTGCAACAATGTAAAATGTTGTTCGACTTATTTCTCCTTTCCATCCATTATTATACTGTCACTGAAGATGACATCTGTAAAACAAAATACACAAATTCAGCACCTGATCTTTTATTTCCTATTTGGCTTTGTTTTGTTCCAGTTCCTGTTGCCGGGGTTTTCCTTAGCCCCAATGCCAATAAAACAGAGGTTCCGATTGGGAGTCGTCTTGTTCTCAAGTGTGTATTAAGCCAAGGCACAGGACCCTACTTTCAGTGGTACTTCCAACAGAAAGCCTTAAACAATGCCAGCGAGAATTACAACTTTAGCTCGGACAGGAGAGAGCTGGCAATTGAATCCTTCCAGGCCCATCTCCAAGGTCGATACCAGTGTGCCGTGATCAACAGGGGTCCCGGCGGAATGATATTTAATGTGACCAGTAATTCCATCAACCTCATGGTGCCAGGTAACCCGTTTGCTCATTCATCACTGGTCTCTGGCTAAAGATGACTTGAACCCTTGGAAAAACTGCTGGAGAAACTCAGCTGCTCTGGCAGCATCTGTGGAGACAGAGAGACAGTAACAGGGTTAATGTTACTGGTTATAAATACAGAAAATGCTGGAAAAGAACTCACTGGGTCTCGCAGCATCTGTGGAGAGAGTGAGAAACATCCTTCATCAGATAAGGGAGACCTTGTAGCGAGAGGATTAAAGTTCAGGAACAGGGATGTCAGGCCCATCTTGCTGCAATTGCACAGCAAACCCTGCAGTGTTGTATGTGCAGTTTGGGGTCTCCTTCTCTGAGGAAGAATGTTCTCACTACGGAAAGTGTGCAGCGAAGGTTTCCCAGCCTCTTGGACTAATGGATGAAGGGAGGCTGGATCACTGAAGTGGGGAGATCTCATAGAAACCTATGAAATCCTAACAGCACCGACAGGAAGGCTGTTCCCAATAACCGGGGAGTCTGCAAACAGGGACTCACAGTCTAATTGAGATGGGGCAGGACGGAAATGAGGAGAAGTGTCTTTACCCAGAGAGTGGGAAGCCTGTGTACAGGCTGCCACAGTAAGTGGTTGGGCCCAGAACATCTAATGTTGTTCAGGAAGGAGTTGAATAGAGTTCTTATGGGCTAAAGGTAGAGAGTGCAGGGGGACATGGGAGCGAGATGGATATCAGCCAAGATCCTATGTAATGGGCACAGCAGGCTGGAAGGCTGACTGGCCGACTCCCAAAGCTATTTTTGATGTTTCTCTCTGAATGACCCAGTTGCCACTGAGAGCTTGATATATAGTTGTAGGAAAAAATGAGGGACAACAATTTCTAATCGACAATTTAGGGAGAGTAGTGCAGAATGATCTTTTGAATTTTGCACCAAATAGCCTGAGTTGGATGGGTGGGATTTTGTGAATGAGACAGGAGGCACAAAAATAATGATGTCACTGCGGTGGTGAGGATTTGGAGGGGAATTTTACAGACATGAGAGTTTCACTCCAATTGGATGTGTGCTGGGAGGGGTTCAGGGCAACAGGGCATTTGGTGAATGAGTGATGTTATTGACAGGAAATCCCTCTCTGAAACCAGCACAGGCACACAGCGCCGAGATGGCAGCACTTATTGTCCCACTGTTTCTGATCCTTTCTCTCCTCGCATTGCTTCCCATCAAACTACGGAACAGGAAACAAGGTGGGTGAGACACTCCGGCAGATAATCGGTGATTGTTCTCCAGTCACGGCTCAATGTGGGTTTTAAAGTAACGCTGCTCATTTGTATTTGAGGTTGTGTGTGACAGTGAACGTGTGTAAGCAAGAGTATAATTGAATGTCAGTGTGCATGTGTATGTGAGGCTCACTGTTATTGACACACGCTTTCTCACAGACAAGATCTCTCTCTCACACATACTCACAGGCACTACACCCACTAGCATCCAATCCAGCCACCACTGACATTCAGCAGCAGCAGTGTGTACCATCAATAAGATGCACTGGAGAAATTCACCAGAGATGCTGAGACAGCACCTTCCAAACTCATGGCCATTTTCATCTAGAAGGCCAAGTGCAGCAGATGCACAGGAACACTGCCTCCTACAAATCCTCCTCTGAGCCACTCCCCATCCTGACCTGAAAATGTCTCAGTCATTTCTTCAGTGTCTCTGGGTCAGTAAATCCTGGAATTCCCTCCCTAAGGGCATTGTGCGTCTACATACAGCACACGGAGCGCAGCGGTTCAACAAGTCAGCTCCCCTCAACCTTCTCAAGGTGTCAAGTAGGGACAGAGACAACAAATGCTGGGCCCAGCCAGTGACGTCCATACGCCACAAGTGAATGTACTTTGTGAGGGTGTGAGCAGGCTGAATGAGCAGCAGATGGAAATACAAGGGAAGACAGACAAAGTAATGTGTCGTATTCAAAAAAAAGTGGCCAGCACAGACATAAACTAAAGATTAAAATTGGAACGTGTGTTATTGCTAACTGCGCATCAGTCGAGGAAAACAAATTCATTTTAAAAAAGGTGAAGCCAAATATTTACAGTAACACATTCCCTTGTTTATTTCTCTCTCTCTCTCTCTCATTTTCTCCAGCTGATTCTTCCAGCAGATCCCAGCAGCAGAGGTAAGATAGTAAGGTGGTTAGCGACTTGTAACAGGTTTCAGAAACAGTCCAAACGGGGCGAACATCGCTGTGGGGTGCACACCCAACAATTTTACATTGTGAAATGTACTATTGTGTCCGACTCATTTGCAAATTGAAAGCAAAGCAGATCAAATTGAGGACACCCTCCATCTGACACTGAAATGTGTGTGGCTCAGTCACATCAATGATGGGGTTATCCAATGTAGTCAGAAGAATTGAGAAAGGCAGCTTACCATCTTAGCGGGAGAGAAAATTAATAATTTATTAGTGCGGAGGGATCCAACTGTCCTTGTGCATGAAACTCAGAAATCTAGCATGCTGCTCTGGCAAGTAATAAGAAAGTCATTTATTGCTAAAGGAATGGAGCATAAATGTAGGGAAGTGTTGCTTCGACCGTACAATGAAGTGGAGGTGCTGGTGTTCGACTGGGGTGGACAATGTCAGAGGTCACATGACACTGGGTCAGCATCCAACAGATTTATTTGGAATCACAAGCTTTAGGAGAAGCACATAGACACAGGATTTGTAGCAGATGGATAAACGGCAGAGAGGTCAAAAGATCATGTAAAAGTTTTGAGTGGAGTGTCAAATAATAAGTCTCTGCAGGTAATCAAAATGTTGACAGTATTACTTGTAACATTAAGAATCACTCAGCACCCGCCCGACCCGGATCTTCAGGTAGGCATCCTCCAAGGGGGCCTTCGAGATACGCAACAATGCAGAATCGCCGAGCAGAAACTGCCAGCCAAGATCCATACCCATGAAGACGGCCTCAACTGCGATCTTGAGTCATGGCAGGCTACGTGTAACCTCACCCGGAGTTCTGTATTTGTGAAACGTTCTTCACTGTCCTGTTCTGACACCACTACCTTGATAAATTAGTATGATCTCTCTACCTCCGTTAGTTTATACAGTTTTAGTTTACTTATTACTTTGGTTAAACCCTTGGCATGTGACTCTTGTACCTGTCATGTTATCCCATTCATTTGTTTGCAGCACCAGCATATTTTTAAGTTTTTGTAATTATCTCGCTGCCTCATTTTATCGGATTTTAGCTCATCCCTTTGCTTGTTATTCAGCTGCTGACGTCCAATGAATACTCTGAAACTACTTGTCACCTGAAGAGACTGATTATTTGAGACTCCACTCAAAGCATTTGCATGATCTTTTGATCTCCCTGCCTATCAATTATGTGTCTGTGCTTCTCCATCGCTTCACCTGACAAAGGGGCAGTGTGGCAAAATCTTGTGATTTCAAATAAACTAATTGGACTAAAACCTGATGTTGTGAGACTTCTCAGATGTACAAGGTATTGGGATTTCTGCATCCGGAGTACTGTACAGTGCTTTGGTCCCCTGACATGAGGAGGAATGCAGTTGCATTGGAGAGCGTTCACAGCAGTTTCACTGAATTGATCACCAAAGTGAGGAGAGACTGGGAGAATTTTGGTCTCTTTACATGAGGGTGTTTGTAGTTGTATTGGAGGCTGTTCAAAGGAGATTCACTTGATCATTTCCAAAGATGATGGGTTTGCCTTAGAAGGGAGATTGAGCAGTTTCTCTGGAGTTTAGAAGTATGAGAAGAGATTAAGTTGAGGGATAGAAGATGCTAAAGGGGAGAATTGACAAAATAGATAGAGAGAGGATGTTTCTTCATGTGGGGCAGTCTAGAAGAAGAGTGATTGCCTCAGGAGAACGTGGTGGGGCAGATCAAAAGCAGAAGTGGGATCAAATGCCTTCTCTCAAAAGGGGGAGAAGATTGTGAATCGTTGTCGCAAGGGGAATTGAAACT
The DNA here is from genome assembly GCF_030684315.1 of Stegostoma tigrinum. Lineage (NCBI taxonomy): Eukaryota > Metazoa > Chordata > Chondrichthyes > Orectolobiformes > Stegostomatidae > Stegostoma > Stegostoma tigrinum. The sequence continues at coordinate 12,734,629 of NC_081397.1, forward strand.
TGCTTGGGTAACAATCTGAAAATACTTCCTTCCAAGAGAGGTGATGGGAAATCGAGCTGAGGACGTGACTGAAGACAGGCGCACAAGAAATTTCGATTATGCAGAGATTGGGCCAAGTCGACTGAATAGTGAGTGTGAATCTGTGAGCTATCAATTCTACAATATCATGCACTAGTCATTGTTCGAACTGGTTTTCATCCGATTGGGAGGACCGACAGAAACAAATCTTTTTTCTGTAAGGGACGGAGCGAAGTTTGGGTTGTTTTCTTTACAGCAGAGAAGATTGTTGAGGAAGGCGGAAATGATAGAGATGTGTAAAATGGGTAGTTTGTAGAACAGAGACCCATGGGTTCAGGCACATAATTCTTTAGAGATAGAGTCACAGGTCGACAGGGTGGTTAAGAATGCATTGAGCACGCTTGCCTTCATTGCTCAGACCATTGTGGAAAGGAGTTCCGACATCATGTTGTGGTTGTACACAATGTTGTTCAGGCCTCTTCTGGAGTACTGTGTTCAGTTCTGGTTGTCCTGTTCCAGGAAGGATATTGTTAATCTGGAGAGGGTTCAGAGAAGATGCATCAGGATGTTGGTGGGAATGGAAAGCGTGAGTTAAAGGGAGAGGTTGGATAGGGTGGGACTATTTTCACCGCAGTATAGGTGGTGGAGGGGTGACCTAATACAGGTTCATAAAATAACAAGGGTATGGATAAGGAGAATGGCAGGTGTCTTTTCTCTAGGTTGGGGCAGTTTAAAACTAGGGTTCTTCTTAAAATGAGAGGACAAAGATTAAAAAAAACATAAGGGGCAATTTTTGTTTTACACAGAGAGCAGTTCATGTAGGGAATGCACTTCCAGAGGTAGTGGTGGATGTGGGTACAGTTACAGCATTTAAAAGACATTTGGAAAAGTACATGAATTGGAAAGGTTTGGAGGGATATGGGCTAAACACAGGCAGGTGTGACTAGTTTAGTTTGGGCACATGGTCAGCATGGGCGAGTTGGACTGAATGTCAATTTTGGTGACCATCTTATGAAGGGCATTGGCGGGGGTGGGGGGCTATAGGAAGCAGCTGAACCCCTCAGTTGAAGGGTCAATGACAAAGGAAGAGGGGCCAACATTTTAAGGTGAATGGCAAGAGGCATAGAAGGGGATTTGAGGACTGTTTGTCCCAGAGGGTGGTGAGGATCTGGAGTGCATGAAAATAAAACATCTGGAAGTATTTCAAATCTGTAATTGTGCCAGTGCATGAAAATGACACTTCGTAACTGCAGATTCTTCCTGGTTTATGAATGTTGAACATTTGTACAATAAAAAAATCAGGACTGGGCCATTGATTTCCTTGAGGCTGCTCTGCCATATACCTGCCTTTGGTGTTTATCTGCTAAATACATTGGCTGAACAAAATAATTCTCTCTCTCTCTCAGAGAGTGAAAATTAACAACTGATCCAGCATATGCTGTTGTTTGTGGGAGCGAGTTCCAAACCTCTCCCACCCTTTGTGTGTGGAAGTGCTTCCTGACATCTTTCCTAAACTGTCTGGTCCTAATTCTCAGGCTACACCATCCATAGGTCCAGAAACCCCAGCCAGTGGAAATAGTTTCTATTTATCCACCCGGACTTTTCCTGTTAATATATTCAATCAGGTCACCCCTTAACCTTCTAAATTTGACAGAAAACAGGCTCATTTGTCTAATGTCACCTCATGACTTAACCCCTGAAGTCCAGGTATCATTCTTGTCAACCTACATTGTGCTCCCTCCAAGGCCAATCCATCCTTGCTGAAGTGTGGTGCCCAGACCTGCTCCAAGTGGGGTCTAACCAGAGTTTTGTACGAGTGCAGCATAACTATGTCCTAGTCCTCCAATCCTCTGGATATAAAGGCCAGCATTCCATTAGCTTTCTTCAGTCAATGAATATCAGATGTAAAAAAAACACAAAAATTGTTGGAAAAACTCATCAAGGACAGATATTATTTGCCACCTGGGGACTGACTGTTTGCTGTTGATGATAATTCTCTGTCTTTTGTTTTGACCCTTTAGTGACGAGCTGTGCTGGAACCGTGTACAGTTCAGTAACAAACACAGGGATGCACGACGGTAAACATTCATTTTGTTCACAAACCTCAATATTCTAGAGCAATGGAGCAAAGTCAGAGAAATATTATTAAACAGCGGAAAAACAAAGGCTTTCCCTTTGTCTGAGGGAGGTTGCTTGAGATGAGTTGGCTCAACTTGTAAATTGTAGGGGAGACAGTGGTGTCTACCACAGGAAGGCAAAACAGAATTGATATATCATGAGATCATAGGAATTTCTGATGCTGGAGAATGAGAGATAATAAGGTGTAGGAACTGGATGAACAAGGCAGGCCAAGCAGCATCAGAGGAGCAGGAAAGCTGATGTTTCAGGCCTAGACCCTTCTTCAGAAGAAGGAGGAGGTTCTGAAGAAGGGTCCAGACCCGAAACATCAGCTTTACTGCTCCTCTGATGCTGCATGGCCTCCTGTGTTCATCCAGCTCTACACCCTTGATATTTCATGATTTCATTCCTTTGGAGGTGATATGGTTAGAAGCTGCCATGATTGAGTCATTCCACGTATCTCAGTAACAAGTGAGGAGTGTGAAGGAATACTCCCTACTTGCCTGGAATGGGTGCAGCTCCAACAATACTTGAGAAGCTTGACACCATCCAAGGACAAAGCAGCCAGCCCCTGCTTATTGGCACCACATCCACAAGCCACCACTCCCTCCACCACTGATGCTGAGTAGCAGCAATGTGTGCCTCCAACAAGGTGCACCACAGAAGTTCACCAAAGACCCTGCAGACAGCACCTTCCGGACTCATAACCATATCCATCTAGAAGGGCAGCAGGTATATGGGGAAAATCGCCCCCTGCAAGTTCCCCTCTGAGCCATTCACCATCCCGATTTAGAAATAGATCAGCCACTGCTTCAATGTTACTCGGTCAAAATTCTGGCATTACCTTCCGAAGGGCTTTGAGAGTCTACCGACAGCAGGTGGGCTGCAGTGGTTCAAGGCGGCAACTCACCACCACCTTCTCAAGGGGGCAGTTGTGGACGGACTGGGTGATAAATGCGGGTAATGCCCATGCCAGATGATGAAATAAAATACTTGAACTTCCCAGGCCTGTACCTTCCATTTCCATATTGTTACCTCGTTCTGGGATGGTAGGTGCGCACCTTGTACTGAATGTTTCTGCAAAATATCCATGGAATTCATTGGATATCTCATTATTTCCATTGTCAATTTCCCAGTCTCAGTGTTGTTGAGTCACCTTTCTGTGACCTGCTGTGAGAAATCTCTGTACATTGCCAACAGTTTCGGTTTATATTCCTGTCGCGTTGGCTCTCTGACCTTAATTATCTCTGTCTTTAATCTGGCGGCGGCCTTTGCTGTCATTTTAACATTCTGTTCTGTAACCCTTCAATTCTCTTTGCTTATTGTTTTTGATTATAGTTGATACCAAGACGGATGGTGGTTTGGTGTACTCGGTCATCACTATCCCAAAGCCAAGAAACACTGGTAAAGGATACAATATATATATTTTTATGACATTTCTGGCTCAGTGGAAGTGGAGATTTTCTCTGGTTCATCTCGACCCTCAAAAAGCCCAGCCACTTTTAATATCACTGGTTTCCTCTTGCTTAAAGCCTGGAACAAAGACCTGCCCAAGCCAGTCAAATCTTTTTACGTGATTTGAATTTATTAATCATGATAGTGTTTGCAAATCACTAAAACCGTTGTCAAATTCCATCAATGTCAACTAATTTGACAACAGGGGAATGAGAATTGGAAGAGGGAAACAGACACTGATGGCTAACTGCGACATTGTTCATCTTGTTTTGAGGGGACGCCTAAAGTTTGGGCACTGTTTACTACCCCAATACAACAGCTTAATGTCCGAGAGTGGCCTTTCTGGCCTTGGTCACTGGGGCCATCATCGTTCGCACGGCGAGCTTTGTCATCTCCTATTTCTTTGATGACAGAAAGTTAGGTAGAGGGACAGGTAATGGTGAGGAAGCAGAGAGGCTGCAGAAGGGCTTGGACAGGCTCGGAGAGTGGGCAAAGAAATCGCAAGCGGAATACAATGGGGGGGGGGGGGGGAAAGTGTGAGGTTATGCACTTGGGTAGGAATAGAGGCATTGACTGTTTTCCAAATTGGGAAGGTTTCGGAAATCTAAAGCACAAACAGACTTGGGAGTCCTAGTTCAGGGTTCTCTTAAAGTTAACATGCATGTTCATTTGGCAGTTAATGTAACATTAGAATTCATTTCAAGAGGGCTAGAATACAACAGCAGAGATTTACTGCTGAGGCTGTATAAGGCTCTGGTCAGACCGTATTTGGAATACTGTGAGCAGCCTTGGGCCCTGTATCTCAGGAAGGATGTGCTGGCTTTGGAGGGAGGTCCAGATTTACAAGGTCCCAGAGATGAAGGTCATATCTGATGAGGAGTGGTTGAGGACTGTGTGTCAGTACTCAATGGAGTTTAGAAGGAAGAGGGGTAATCTGATTGAAACTTACAGAATATTGAGATGCCTGGATAGAGACTAGAACATGAGGGGCACAGCGTCAGAGTGAAGGGGTGACCCTTTCGAACTGAGATGAGCAGGAATTTCCTCAGCCAGAAGGTGATTAATCTGTGGAACTCATTGCCACAGAGGGTTGTGGAGGCTAAGTAATTGAGTGATTAAGATTAGTGATAGATAAGTTCTTGATTGGTAAGGGGATCAAGGATCAGGAGGAAAAGGCAGGAGAATATGGTTTAGAAACATATCAGCCACAATCAAATGGCGGAGCGGACTTGATGGGCCAAATTGCCTAATTCTGTTCCGTTATCATATGGTTCTTGGATTCAGTCTTAATGAGTGACCTGTGATGAGATTACACACTTTAGCACCTCAGAATAAGAGCGTTCTGTCCCTACTGTATGTACCACCCAAACTAAAATGCGCTCAGGCAACTGTATGACCAATACAACTTAAGGGCTAGAAGCAGGAGAAGACCATTCAGCCTCTTGGGTGCTGGCGGTCCCTTTCGATACAGCGCGGCTGACCCATCGTGGTCGCAGCTCCGGTTTCCTGCCCCCACTTCCATTCACGCATCATTGATTACAAATCTTGGTGTCTCCTCCTCCAATTTATTCAGTGTCCCAACATTCCCCACACACTCGGGAACAGCAGTAAGTACCCACAGCACAGCAAATCCCCCAGATTCAGAGCCCTCTCTCCCTTGGAGAGAAGCCATTCCTCCTCGTCTCTGTTTTCAATCTGTACCACCACCTTCTCCTGAAATGTTGACCTCTTGTTCCAAGTTGTCCCACATGAGCAAACATTCACTTTCCTTCTCCTTTCCATCTTATATCCCTCAGTGAGATCTCCTCTCATTCTTCTAAACTCCAGAGATTATCAGCCGAAACTGCTCAATCTCTCTTCATAAGACAAACCCCTTACCTCAGAAAATGAATTGGACAAAATCACCTTGTATCTGAATAGTATACTGGATGTACAACATACATCTCAAACTGAGCTAGTCACAGTGTTGGAGAGGTCTCCAGAGCAAATAAAAAGCCCATCAAGCCTGTGCCAGTTAAAAACAACCACCTCACCATTCTCTAATTCCATTTCCCCAGCACTCAGCCCATTGCCTTTGCATCCCAGGTGCACATCACAATCCTTCTTCAATGTGATGAGGGTTTCTGCCTCTCCCATCTTCACAGGTAGCGAGTTCCAGGTTCCCCACCAGCTTCTGGGCGAAAACATTGTCCCTCATTGATCCCTCCATCAAGGAGGAAATGTTTCTTCCTGCTTACCCAATCTATGGTCCCTCATCATTTGATACATCCCAATCATGTCCAGCCTCTCAATCTCCTCTGCTCTAAGGATAATAACTCCAGTCTGTCCAATCTCTCTCCATCACTGGCACTCTCCAGTGTCGAAGGCAACATCCTGGTGAATCTGCCTCTACACCCTTCCCCCGTGCATTCAGATACATTCTGTCATTGAAGTGTCTTTTCTTTTATTTACAGCTCACTGTGATGTTGCATCAGGCGGGAAACACGTAAGTTATTTTGCAGTGAAAAAGCTGGCAGTTAATTTTTAATCAAAGTTACAATTTTAGTAGGCGATTGAGGGTCACTGTTGTCACATTACAGAGAGAGAGAAGAGCAACAACTGTTTTTCTGTTTAACCTGAGGGTCACCACATCTAAGGCAAAGGGTGACGGTCATTCACAGCAATCTCAACCAGTGCAGAAACTGAACCACACGCTTTCAGCAGGACCAGACAGTCAACTGAGCTAACCAAGCCCTACATGGCAAAAACACTGGGCAACACGGTGGCTCAGTGGTTAGCACTGCTGCCTCATATTGTCTGTGTGGTTTCCACCGGGTGCTCCAGTCTTCTCCCATTGTCTAAAGGTGCGCAGGTTCGATGGATTGGTCATGCTAAATTGCTCATAGTGTCCGGTGGTGGGTACATTAGGGAGAGTAACCATGGGAAATGCATGGTTACAGGGGCAGGTAGCAGCGCGGGTCTGGGTGGGATGTTCCTCGGAGCGTAGGTACAGACTTGACGGGCCAATGGCCTACTTCTACACTGTAGGGAATCGACTACTGTCAATGTTTAGCTCAATGGTGTGGGGCAATTTATTCTAATCTGAGCACTGCACTTTGACAAGATTCACTTTCAATTTCTAAACTAATGGGGAGGTAATATCTAATTCTGTCAGATGTCGAGGGTATACTTTGAGGACTTGAATTTGAACCTTGCTGTGGCAGGTGATGGATTTTGAATGCAACGTTAAACAAAACAGATCTGGAGTTAAGACTCGAATGATGACCGTTGTCAGAAACAAAGAACCATCTGGTTCACTTGTGAAGACTGACATGAGAAGGTATTTCTTCTCTGAGGGAGATAAGAACCTTTGGAACTTCTTGCCACAGAGAACATGTGTATTTGTGGCAGCGGAGGGAAGGCAGATTTAAGGCTGGGATTGACAGTTTCTTGATTAGCTGGGAATCAAAGGAAAGGGCAGAAAATTGGACATGAGGAATGGTGGATCAGCCACTGTCCTATTGAATGATGGAGCAGGCTCGAAGGGCCGTTTGGCCAATGGCCATTCCTATCTCTGATGGTCCTTACGAGAGTGAAATTTGCTGTTCTTACCGGGTCTGCTCTGTACATGACTACTACCCTTTTGCGAACTCTTCATTACCTTCATGCCAAGCAAGTCAATCCATTCAAGGACATTTTGAGATTGGCATCCACTTGCCACCTTGGCAGAGCTGGCCACATCCTGTTCAGAGTACAGAGAAATAACATTCATCATAGTCAGTTTTAGGGTTGTTCCAATTGTGTGCTTTTCTCAGAGGGATTGTTCTGTATAACAAACCATCATGTTCATAGCTCATCCCGTACACTCTCTCAGTCTTCCTGCTAAAGTGTGTTATTCTCACCACCCAGCCCCTCTGTCGCCCACGCTCACTGTCTGTCCCCTCTGTGCCCGTGCGCTCACTCCCCGCACCCTCCAAATGTCCAGCTTATAGACTTGACACTGAAATGGTTCACCCAGTTTAATGTGGATCAGCGTGAGGTTAACCGCTTTGGGAGCAAAACCAGGAAAACAAATGGCTATCCGAAAGGTGACAGATAGGAATGTGGGGGTGCAATAAGACCTGGGAGTACCCCGTACACCAGTCACTGACAGTGAGCATTACAGCAGCAGCAGGTGGTGAAGAAGGCAAACAGGATGGTGGCCTTCATAGCGAGAGGGTTCGAGTCCAGGAGCAGGGCTGTCTTGCTGCAATTGTACAGGGAGAGACCACATCCTGCAGTATTGTGTGCGCAGTTTGGGGTCTCCATCTCTGAGGATGGATGTCCTGGCTATGGAGGGAGTGAAGCTGAGGTTTCCCAGTGTGAATCCAAGGATGGCAGGACTGATGGATAAGGAGAGACTGGATCGATTAGGATTATATTCACTGGAGTTTAGAAGAATGTGGGGTGATCTCAAAGAAATCTATGAATTTTAATAGGACTGAACAGGGGTAAACACAGATATTGCTGATGACCAGAGTAGGGCAAGGGTGCACGAGTCCAGAATCAGGGAGTCACAGGCTAAAGGAGACAGGGAAGGACTGCGGATGGGGACAAATGTCTTCACCCAGAGTGTGGGGAGCCTGTGGGATTCTCTGTCACAGCAAGTGGTCAGGGCCAGAGCAGTGAATGTTGCTCAAGTAGTTGCATGGAGTTCTTAGGGGTGAAATATCTTGTGCAGCCACATCATAACATCCCAACTCCTATTCTCAGTGTTGGAACTGATGAAGGCAACTGTTCCAAACTTGCTGTCCGCCTGTGACTCCACTTTATGGAACTGTGTGCCTGCACCCTTCGATCCCTCTGTTTGACAACACTCCCTAGGGCCCTACCATTAACCTGCCCTGGTTTGCCTCACCAAAGATGCAACACCTCTATATTTGTCTAAATTAAACTCTACCTGCCAGTCCTTGGCCCATTGGCCCAGTTGATCAAGTTCCCGTTGTACTCTGAGATAACCACCTTCACTGTCCATGAGGCCACCGATTTTGCTCCTGCTCCTCATTTACTACGTTTCTGTATTGTCCTATTTTCAGGCTGACCAAGCAGACCAGCAACCATCCTGCATCACATACGCCACACTGAGGCACACAGATATGCGAGGGGATGAGGAACCAGGTCAAGGTGAAGAGGGAAACGTTTATGCCAATCTTCCGCGGACATTGTGAGACAGCACAGAAGAATCCCTTCAATGCCTCACAAATTGATGGATAGCAATTGTTCCTTCCAGCAAATAAGGGGGAGAAGGAAGAGAGGACAGAGGAGCGTCAGGTTTCTGCAGCTGAGAAATGGCTAAGCTTTGTTTCCATTCACTCAGCCTGACATCACTTCTAAACATGAACTTGCCTTGAGAATCTATTTGAATATCAATCTCTCACATAACGTTGAGTGGGTCAATCTCTTCTGCTGCAGCATGATCTGACCCTTGATGGCAGGGATTTGAGATTTTGTGCTGTACATTCCTAACTTGAGTATCCATTTGATCTCCTGGTGAGTGAATCAGGGCAGATGAGCCAATGAATTGAATCTACTCTGCATTTATTTTTTAATTGTGGTGAGCTATTTTTAGAGGTATGATTATTCTCCAGCCTAATCCACATCACCCTCTAACTTCATCATTTTCAAACATATATCCAGCTCTCCCTTCATACCTCATATGGAATCCACCTCCACCACTCTCCCAGGCAGCGCATTCCAAATCCTAACAATGCTCCGAGTGAAGATGTTTCTCCTCATCTCACTCCTAGCTGTCTTGGTGACAAACTTGAAATTCTGACCCCTGGTTACTGACATAGTGGAAACAGAGTATTCTACATTACCCTCTCAAAATTCTTCATAATTTTGAACACCCCCATTTGTGTCCTCTTTTAATCTTCTCTGCTCCAGGGAGAGTAAGCCTGGTTTCATTAATCTTTCTTTGAACATAAAATCCTTCATTCCTGCTATCATTCTAGTAATCTCCTTTAAACCATTTCCAGAGTGTTCTTCCTTAAATAAGGTGCCCAGAACAGAACACAAATGTAGCCTATGCAATGTGGTCTTAGCAATGATTTGTAGAGGTGTAGCATTACTTCCTTGCTTTGAGACTCAATGCCTCTATTTTTAAACTCAAAGATCCTTTGAACCTGCTTCACAACTGTTACAACTGGCCTGGCCACCTTCAGAGAACAATGCACATGAACCCCAAGATATCTCTGTTCCAATTTTCCCTTTAAAGCTGTTTCATTGAGCTTGTATTGTTTCTTTGTATTTTTCTTTGCAATATGCATAAGCACATATTTTTCTGCATTGGCATTTATCTGGCAGGTTTCTGCCCATTTGGCCAATTTGCCAATGTCCCTCTGAAGTAACTCAGTATCATCCTCACAATTCACTCTTCTCCCTGACTTAGTATCATCTGCACATTTAGAGATTTTATCCTCAATACCCAACTCGAAACCATTGCTAAAATCAATATATTTATCGACACATACCTGTCAGTTTCTCTTATGTAAATGTATGACTATTTACCAGCCTGTATCTGTTAGTTTCTGCTGAGAATTGAGAGTGACAACATTAATCTGTATCTGTCAGTTTCTGTTGTGTGAATATGAATCCAGCTCCCAGTCAATGCCTCTGTTTCTGCCTTCTCATTATATAAATGTACTTATCAAAGTACACCTGTCAGTTCCTGCTGGGTGAACGTGCGAGTGGGGTTCTGCTCTGTAAATAGCAGAGTCTAGTTAACAGACTATACTTGTCAGTTTATGCTCTGTGAAACTGGGAGTGTAGTTATCATTGTGTATGTCCGTTTTAGCTTTGAGAATGAGGGTGAAGTTATTCATCTCTCCCTGACAGTTCCTGCAATGCGAATGCATGACTGACATTAGCAGAAACCAAGAGAGACTGATAACTACAGTCACACCTTTACATTGTAGTCAATGTGTTGTCATCATTTGTGTGTTTCTGCAATATGAACAAGTGGGTGTAGTTATCAATCTGTATGTGTCAGTTTCTCCTCATGTGTCAAAATGGCTAAGTCTCTGAAGGCCAGTATTATTCTCTGTGACTGTAAGAAAAGGCTGGGTCGTAATCTTTTCTGCATTATGTGATTTATGAGTTGAGTGTCAGTCCGTGTGGTAGGTGAGGGGGGTGAGGAAGTTCAGGACATGGGGTGATAACAGGAGGGGAACTGCTTTATTCTGAGAACCATTGTGACTAATGGTCACATATTTCCTATTTGGTCAGACAGCCTGAGATCTGTGGTACCACTGATTAAACTGCTTGTTTCTCACCAAAATCAGAATCACAGATATGGTACAGCATAGGAGCAGACCATTCAGCCCACTGTCTCTGTACTGGGAATTTTTTATGCATCAGTTCCGCAGTAATTGTTAGGAATGTGAACTTCATCTATTCATTGTCAGCGTCTATTTGTAAGGCCAATATGACATTAGTTCTGTGGATATCTGGCTTTTCATAATGATAGTGGCGGTTTTGATATGTTTCCCACAGTCTCAGGGCGAGTACATGGATCTCATTCTCGTATGTTCAGTTGTGGTTTGTGTCGGAGTAGTAAACTCTGTCAAACTCTTTTCAATTGCACTGAACTGCATTGCATTTCAGTCTCAGTTTGTTTTTACATTGTGCATGAGGTTGAGTGCGCAGTAGAATCTATCTGTCACTACTGGGCACTGTAATAGTCCAATATCTTCAGGTGTAATCAGAGATTTTGAGAGTCAGTTCATATCTGGAAATTACTGTGAGGCCGTACTTCATTCTTTTCCTTTTAGCATCCACTGGCTGTGTGTGAGTGAGTTTTCCCTTGTGCTGCCAGTCTGTATCTCAGTTCCCGTCTCCTGTAGTGAATGGGAAACCACCGAAGATCTTTAATTGTTGGTGCCTGTGGGAATCATGTGCAAGTGAAAGGCAACACACTGCTACAGAAGGGACTCTGTGCTGTTCCTCAGATTCAAGACTGGAAACACAATGGGCCTTTGTAACTTATATAGTGTAGAGTTGAACAGGGATTAATGATATAAAGTGTTGACTGTCAGAATAACATCCGTTTCTTTTTCAGTGTGTAGTGATATGCTTTTCTGAGTAATGCTAAAGTAGCAATCAGTGTAAACTGTGAAAGCCAATGGCAGTGAACAATTCAACTGCATTGCAGCGGCCTGACCACACAGTGTCGCTTGGACAGAAAAGACAAACGGGGAACTTATTCCCTGATGTAGACAGGACATGACCCTGCTCTGTGCCGTGATGGTGGAAGCAATTACTGGTACTCTTGTGTTGTTCTATGGGAGGGAAGTGGAAAGGAAAAGGAAGTTTATTTTCTGTCTTGCAGTGCAGCAGATTTAAAGTGTGAAGCACAATTTATTGAACAATCAACACTGTTCAACTCTGCTTTGAAACAAAATTAGTGTTTCACAAACCTACCAAGCAAACCAATTTTGTCTATTTTTATTTTGTGCACTGCTTCGAAAGGTAACCACTTGATTAAACTGATTTATTGTGAAAATTGAATTCAGATATCTTGGTATTTCTCTGCAATACATTCTAGGGAGGGCCAGGAGGAATGTCAGGCTCTTTATAGAAAATTGAGATTAATTTTGAAAGAGGTACTCGAGGTTTCTTGCTGGACTGAAAAAGACAAAGCAAATTCTAATCCTGAAAGGTGAAGAAAAGGAGAATGATGTTGCGATAAAGGTGGGGATGGCAGCTTCTCTGCTGCTATCATACATTTATGTGAATGAAATGTTGAATGAACGGGATGAGAATTCTCGGTGCAGACTCAATAATGTGAAGGACTGCAGGCCTCTCTGGCAATGGTTCTGTGAGTAGAAATCATTCCAGATGTGACAGTTGCTGTTGCTTGCAATGTGTATGGTACTACATGGCTATTATATGTTGGAGCAGTATATGTATTTGACTGTGAGAGAGAGGGGAGGGTGCAAGAGAGGGAGTGAGAGTGTATATTAACAATTCTCTCGACGTCAGGCTTTGGCACAGCACGTGCATTTAGAATTCACATTATTTAAGTGTTGTGACTATGTAGGTGACAAATATTCATTAGAATAATAATTAATTTTTTTGTTACTGCTAACTGAAATGTTTGCTTCAACATCTGCACTCCATATCTACTTCCCATGTGGTTGGTCAAACTAGCAGCATCATCCATTTGTTCACCTTGACTGTAATGCTAAAAGTACCCTTACTAAATGCAGATTTCATGCAGTTCCTGAGTAAATATTTTGGATGAGGATTCAGTCTGTCATTCCTCAAGTTTTTGACAATGTGAGTAGTGAAATTGTTTGGAACTGGGTGGCTGGAAGTGACAGTCCAGATAAAAGATATACACTGGTATTTCCTCAATGGTGTTTGACTCTTGGTTAGAACACATCTCTCTGGAAATTGCATTCAATGTGTGAGATTGAATCTGCGATCACTGTGGCTAGGATATTCTATGCTCTGACAGTGTAACATACCTGGTGGTTGTTGTAAGATGCTGGTCACAATTGGCTTTGTACTGAAGAAACACTAAACTGTCCTGGTCCTTCAAGTATTTGCCTGGAGGAAGAAGGGTTACCTCCTGTAAACTAACATCAGCCAAGATCGGCAATATTAAACTGATCAATGTGATATTCAGTTAATTATTCATTAGGATTGTTTGTTCAGAGCCAGCTATTTGAACAGAACCAGGGTCTGATTCTACTCCTACCCTGAGCTGCTCCTTACTTATTTTTTTTCTGAAAACTCTAATACATAGTTCAGAGAGATCCAAAAACTAACCAACACTGATACAGCTGCATGAGTGGGACTACTTGATCCTACTGGGTATATGGATATGTGAGTTTAGTTATCGATATATATCTGTCAGTTCCCGCTTGTTGAATGTGTGAGTGTAGTTCCAGATTTGTACCTGTCAGTATATGCTCTGTTAATTTTTAAAATAATTTCACATACAGTGAGATACAGTGAAATGCTCTGTTTCCGAGCAGTACAGCCAGATCACAGTAAGCAAGGATGTACAGATCAAAACAACATAGACAGAGGCATGCAGGTTACATTTCACAGGGTACGCACTTGGAGAGATCAACATTAGTGAAGTCTAAAGAGTCCACTTTTCCACACTGTAGGTAATCTAATCTCATCAATTTAATAACAACCAGGAAAAAGCTGCCCCGAACCTGCTCATCTGTATGTTGAGACTTCTGCCTGATGTCAGAGGTTGTAGGAGATCATTCATCTCTGGAACATCGACGCAACAAAGCCACCTACGTCAGCCTCCAGATCATTGACTACAGCTCCACCTTCAGCACCATTATCCTGTGCAGGCCGATGTCAAAACTCCGTGACCTTGGTCTCGGCTCCACCCACTACAAGTGGATCCTCAAATTTCTAACCCATAGACTGCAATCAGCAAAGACAGACAACTGCATCTCCTCTATAATAACACACAACACTGGAGGCCACCCACCAAGGATGTGTCCTCAGGCCGCTACTGTACATCCAAAACTGTGGGGCCAATTTCCAAATGAACACCATCCACAAACTTGCTGATGACACCATCGTAGTGGGACACATATGGAACAACCAGGAGTCAAAACCCAGAAGGGAGATAGAGGGCTTGATGACATGGCGCAGTGAAGGTGACCTCTCTCTCAACATTGGAAAAACTAAAGAGCTGACCATTGGCTTCAGAAGGAAAGGAGGAGCCCCCCCACCCCACATCTACATCACTGGAACTGAGACCAAGAGGGTGGAGAGCACCAAGTTCCTCGCAGTAACAATAAGCAACAACCTGCCCCGGGCTTCCCACGGAGATGCAACAGTCAAGAAGACAACAACAATGCCTCGTCTTTCTCAGGCGGCACAGGAAATTTGGCATGTCCACAGGGACTCTCACTGACTTCTACAGATGCACCATTGAAAGCGTCACTGTCTAGGTGCATAATGGCCCGGTATGGCAACTGCTCTGCCCAGGACTGTAAAAAATGACAGAAGGTGGTGTGCACAGCCCAGTCAACCTGTTCCTATCAGTCTCTGTAAATATACTTACACAGTCACACTTAAGGTGCAGATCCAGGTAATTCATCTTGAAAACTGTTTTGAATCTCTGACTCCACCACCAATTCAGACAGAAAGTTCTAACGCCAACCACCCTCTGCATAACAGAACATAGAACAGTATAGCACAGTACAGGCTCTTTGGCCCATGATGTTGTGCCGAACTTCTCCCTTCATCCTCAGGTCTATCTAACCTCCACTCCGAACTCAGACTAACAGCCTTGTAGCCACTTAAATGCCCCGAAAGAGGCCGACTCCACTACCCTCTCCAGCAATGCATTCCATGACCTGACCACTCTCCGAGTAAAGAGCCTACCTCTGACGACTCCCCTATATCTACCTCCACTCACTTTAAAATTATACCCCCTCATAATAGCTACTTCCACCCTCTGGCTGTCCACTCTATTGACACCTCTGGTCATTTTGTACACCTCTATCAAGTCAGCTCTCATCCTTCATCTTTCTAAAGAGAACAGCCCTAGCTCGCTCAAACTTCCCTCCTAAGATCTTACCTCCATTCCAGGCAACATCCTGGTAAATCTACTCCGTACCTTTTCCAATGATTCCACATCTTTCCTGTAACGAAACAGCCAGAACTGGACACAATACTCCAGATGTGGCCAAACCATGCTTTTGTAAAGCTGGAGCATAACTTCACTGTTCTTGAACTCAATCCCTCTATTAACGAAAGCTCACACGCCATATGCCTTCTTAACAACTATCCACCTGGCTGGCAGCTTTCAGGGAACTGTGAACATGAACCCTAAGATCCCTCTGTTCCTCCACACTGCCAAGAACCTTTCCATTAACCCTGTATTCTGCTTTCAAGTTTGTCCTTCCAAAATGAATCACCTCACACTTTTCAGGGTTAAATTCCATTTGCCGCATCTCAGCCCAGCTCTACATCCTATCAATGTCCCTTTGTAACCCAGAACAGCCCTCTGCACTGTTCACAACATGACCCACCTTCATATCATTCACGAACTTGCTGATCCACCCTTCCACGCTTTCATCCAAATCACGTGCAAAGATCACAAATAGAAGAGAACACAGAACAGATCCTGTTGGTACACCACTTGTAAGTGAGCACCATGTTGAATATTTTGCATCCACTGCCACCCTTTGTCTTCTAAGGGTCAGCCAATTTTGAATCCAATCTGCCACATTTCCCCCATCCCATGCCTCCTTACATTCTACGTGAGCCTACCATGGGGAACATGATCAAGCACCTTTTTAAAATCCATGTGTACCATCCACAGCTCTACCTTCATCCACATGTTTGGTCAGCTCTTCAAAAAAAATTCAGTAAGGTTTGTGAGGCATGTTCTACCCCTCACAAATCCATGCTGACATTCACGATTCAAATTGTGGCTTTCCAAGTGATCAGAAATCCTCTCTCTGAGCCCTTTCCAATCATTTTTGCTCCAATGATGCAAAACTAGCTGGCCTATAATTTCCAGGGTTATCCTGATGGCCTTTTTTGAACAATGAAATGACATTTGTCTCTCTCCAATTTTCCAGAACTTTACCCGTTGACAGTGCAGATGAGGAGATCATTGCCTAAAGCACTCCGATCTCTTCCCTCGCTTCCCACAGAATCCTTGGACAAATCCCATCAGGCCTGGGAGACTTATCTTCAACTTCTTCAAAGTTCCTAGTATATCTTACTTCCTAACATTGACCTCTTCCAGCCTACGATACTGTTTCACACTGTTTAAAAAAATCCTTAAGAATCCTCTGATCCTTCAACCACTTCACTTCAATCAATGCCCTCTGATTTTTGAACAGTTTCTGCCGAGGGAAACAGGTTCCTCCTGTCTCCCCTTCTCACAGTTTTGTTTTTTTTTAATCATGGCACCACTCAGCCTCCTCTATTCCAAGCAACATAACCCCAACCTCTGCAATCTCTCCTCGTAGCTACAATCTCCAGCCCTGCCAACATTCTGGTAAATCTCCTCCACAGCAATTACATCCTTCCTGTAATGTGGTGACCAGAACTGCACACAATAGTCCAGCTGCAGCCTCACCAGTTCCGTATACAGTTTCACAGTTATATCCCTACGTTTGTATTCCATACCACTGGCAATGAAGGGGACCATTCTACATAATAATAAAGTGCGAAGCTGGATGAACACAGCAGGCCAAGCAGCATCTCAGCAGCACAAAAGCTGACGTTTCGAGCCTAGACCCTTCATCAGAGAGGGGGACGGGGTGAGGGTTCTGGGATAAATGGGGAGAGAGGGGGAGGCGGACCGAGCAGGGAGAGAAAAGAAGATAGGTGGAGATGAGAGTATAGGTGGGGAGGTAGGGAGGGGCCTTGTTTACAATCCTAAACGCCTGTACTGCTACTTTTAGGGACCTGTGCACCTACACACCAAGATCTCTCACTTCATCTACCCCTCTCAATATATTCTCAATTATTTTCAATTCCCATTTACTGTTGGAGCTTCCAAAGTGCATTATCTTGCAATTATCAGAGCTGAACTCCATCTGCCACTTTCCTGCCGACTCCACTAAACTATCTGTACCATTTTTTATCTTACAATTATCCTCTGCAGTACCCACTACATGGCCAAGTTTGTGTTGTCTGCGAATTTCAAATTTTAAACCCACCACATTCACGTACAAATCATCAACACAGAAAACAAACAGCAGGGGTCCCAACACTGAGCCATGCTGAGCACCACTTGAAACAGCTCTCTATTCACAAAGCCAGCAATCAACCACTACATTTTGTTTCCTGTCACTGAGCCATCTTTGGACACAATTCAACATATTGCCCTGTATCCCAGAGGCTTTTACTTTTTGGACCAGTCTACCATGTGGCACTTTGTCAAATACCTTACTAAACTCCATACAGATGGCATCCAATGCACTTCCCTCACACATTCACATCACAGAAACTGACAAGGACAGACTGATAACTAAACTGATATATCCACATTGTAGAAACTGATAGAGACTGACTGATAAATATGTTTACATATTCACACAGAAGTAATTAGTCACTGCCTATTTCCGCGATATAAGTATGAGCTTAGTTATCAATCTGTTTATATTAGTTTCTGCCATGTGAATGTTTGAGTGCAGTTATCAGTTATCTGTCAGTTTGTGTACTGTGCTTGTGAGAGTGTAATAAATAATCTCTAGTTGAAAGCATCTGCTAACTCAAAACATGAGTATAATTATCAATCCTTACCTGTTATGTCCTGCTATGTGAATGCATGAGTGCTGTGATCAATCTATTCTTGTCCTTGTGCTCTGTGAAATATAGCTTTAAATTTGTCCCTGTCAGTCTGACATGTGAATGCATGAGTGTATTTAGCACTCTGTACATGCCAGTTTCATGTCTGGGAATATATAAATATAGTTGTCAATTTTTATCTGTCAGTTACTTCTTTGTCAATATGCGAATGTTGTTAGCTGGAACAAACAGATAGCAATAGATATGTTAATATGAGAGTGCACTTATCAATCTATGCCTATCAGTTTCTGCTCTGTCAATCTGGGAGTATAGTTATCAATATTTAATGGGCAAACTCCGTTCTGTGAAAATGAATTTAATTGTTCAAACGTACTGGTTGGATTATGCCAAAGGAGCCTGGGCATGATATTTTTATTCTGTCCATGTCAGTTTCTGCTATGTGCATATGTCAATGTCATTATTATTCTGCACCTGTCAGTTTCTGGTTTGTGAATGTGAGGATTTAGTTATTAATGTCTACCTGTCAGTTTCAGCTAAAAGAATGAGAGTTTCACTGCCGATTTCTGCCTGTCAGTTTCTGCTCTGTCAATATGTGAGTTTAATAATCAGCCTATCCCTCTCAGACTGCTGTGTGAATACAGTTGTGTAGTTATCAATCTGTGCACTTTCAGCCTCTGCTTGGAGAATATGTTTGTGTAAGTCTCAGTCTGTCGCTTCCAGTTTCTGTAATGTCAATATATGAGTTTAGTTATAAGTGAATACCTGTCAGTTTCTTCTATGTGAACACGTGCATGTCATTGTCAATCAGTACCTACAGCAGGAGATTAGTGTAGTTATTGGTCTATGCCTGTCAGTTTCTGCTCTGTGCATCGGTGAGTGAAGTTACCAATCTGTCCCCCATCAGTTATTTGAAACCAAGACTGTTACAAGCAATCATTCTGCTTTGGGAATGTGTGATTTTACCCATCAATTTCCACCTATGAGTTTCTGGCTTTGAATAGGCAAATGCATTTCTCAATGTGTACAGGTCAGTTTTTATTCTGTGAATTTGTATGTAACAATATTATTCTTCCTGTCAGTATCTGCAACATAAATGTGAGGCTGCATTTCCCCATCTCTCCCAGTCAGTTTCTGCTGTGTGAATGGCCAAGTCAAATTATCAGTCCATGCCTGTCAGTTTCTGTTATTTGAATGTGAGTGTGTCTGATAAATCAGTTTCAGTTTCCACCATGTGAATATCTGTTTTATCATCAATTTTCTTTTGTGTGCTTCTGGAATGTGAATGAGTCAGTGTAGGTGTCAATCCGTATCTGTCAGTTTCTACTGTTGTGTATCAATGTGCCTTGATTCTCTAGCAGCCAGTAATATTCTCTGTGAATATGCAACACATTCTTATATAGCTAATAGGGCATTGAGACTGGGTATTAATCTCTTCAGCATTTTGAGACTTCTGAGTTCATTATCAGTTGGCAGGATCTAGGAGGGGTCATATAAATGGGGCTGATTTCCTCTGAGAACCATTCTGAATCAACAGCACAATTTATAGTTTACGTGCTGAGTGTGGGTTTTATATACCGCATGTGTCAGATGCTGATTCTCTGACTCAGTACGGGATTTGTTTGTTTGTTCCGCAGTATCAATGAGACATTGAGAATCATTTCTGGTATTGGACATTGTTAGTGCTCTTTCATTAAAGATTTTGTTCTGCACCTGTCTGTCTATTTCTACGTTACATTTTTATAATAATATTCTATACAACAGAATGTCATTTACTTCATCACCAGGATCAGAATCAAGATGAGGTGCAGCGTGGAGGCAGACCATTCAGCCCACTGTGCTTGCACTGGGACATTCTATTCTGCCTACTAGTTTCCAGTAATTGTTGGAATTGTGAACTTCTTTCACGCACTGCCAGTGTCTGTTAGTGCAAATGTGACATTAGTTCTCCAGTTATCAGCCTTTGAATAGCTGCAGTGCTAGCTTCATGATGTCTGCAACCATCTCAGGTACAGTAGATATTCACTGACTCTGTATGATTGAGGGATTAATATTACACTGACATTTGTCCGTACCATGAGGACTAACATGATTGTGCTGCAGGGAAGGTTGACATGAACATCAAGCCCTTTGTAGAAAATTGAAAAAAAAAGAGATACACAATGTTTCTTGCCAGACTGAAGAAAAATAAAAAAGAAATATTAACTCCTGTAAGGTGAAGAAATGAAAAGGGTGAGGATAGCAGTTCCTCTTCAGCCTCAATACATTCATGGAAATAGAATGCTGGCTGATTGGGATTAGCATTGTTCACTTTTAAAAGAAAAATGATGCAGACCCAACGGGCTGACGGGCCTTTCTCTTGTGCTGTAGAGTTCTGTAACTTGAGGGTGTTAGTGGAGATCATTTTTGAGTCTATAATTTTCTATGACTTGCAGTGAACACAAAACAATTTGGTTGTTTCACATTGTAATATACACACACTCTGACTGACTGAAGGTGTATGAGAGTGAGAGGGGGAGAGAATTATTCAGCAAAGGATTAATTCTGTCCTTCTCAGTCACTGATAAACTTCATATAAACATGTTTCATCCACTTTAGTAACTCTTGGTGCACAGGTTCTTCCCATTTCTGTACTTAACATCTCACTGAGGTATGGCAGTTGAAACTATGTTACAGCATGATCTATTGTTTGTCTTGATTGTAACTTTGCAAAGGCCTTTATTCAAACAGACAATCAGTCTATCCATCTTCAAAACTGGTGTCAATGGGCTACATACCTGCTGATTGTTAGCAGTAACTGGTCAGACTTGGCTTTGTGCTGAGGAAACATAACATCATCCTGGTCCTTCAAGTATTTGCCTGGAGGAAGAGAGAAGACACGTCTACTGTAAATCAACATACAGGAAGTCTGGCCGTATTGAACTAATCAACGTAAGTTCATAATTATTGGGACATGTGTTTGTTTTTAAAAAGAAAACTAGCAATTTGAACAGAACCGGAGGCTTTATTCCCTGTTCTCCAGAACTGCTCCTTTTCTGGGGATTCTCATTGTACTTTTTTCCTGAAATAATTCGAAATCAACTGAGTGAGAATCAGAAACTGAGCAACAACTGTACTTTCATAAATGGGGCTATCCGAAGGAGCAGGCATGCATATATACACAGTTCAATATCCGGCTCCCATGACACTAACTGTTAAAAGAAAGAACAAAGCGCGCTATTTTAAATGATTCAGGTGAGAAATTTAACCTGGGGGGCTCAATTACCTGTCCTTTTCAGGGTTATAACATGCCTCTAGTCTGTGTTTCCACCGTTCACGGCACTATGTCCAAAAACAGCGCGAAACTGAAGCCGAACAACGAATTTCCATCAGTGTTCAGAAGATTAAAAGTTACAAGACTGATCCCCAGCAGCAGCTTCTTGCCGCTGTGTCTCCCTCCGCAGGCCCACACACAGCCCGAGAAAGGCCTCTCTCTCCCCGCCCCCAGGCCGCTCACTCCAAGTTCAGGGACCAGTTCCTGCTCCGCTCCGCCTCTTACCAACAGCCCCCGGTTCTCCCTGAACTGAACCCGAATCAATGCCGGTCTCGGAGCCCCCTCTGTGTCCCAGACTCACATCTCGATGCGCTGCTGGAAGGAGCCTGCTGTTCCCTCGCTTCCCTGGGCGCTGGTCTCTCCATTGCGGCCTGTTTCAAACAAACCTCTTCCACTCACTGAGTCAATGCTCCTCAATGGCAGCGCTGAGGGAGGGCCTCACGCATGCGCTCCTCTGGTCAGCAACAAGCAGCATTTGGGGGAAAGGGCCAGCCTCACGCATGCGCTGCTTTCCCCGCTGAGTCCCAGAAACAAACATCAATTGGTTACTTCCCCAATTCCCTTTCCTCCCAGTTTAAGCAAAGCGAATGGAGGCTGTGGGGGAAATGGCATAAAGTGTTTCAAACTGGGGCATTGGCCCTTTGTGAAGCTCCAATGGAGCTCATTCCCGGGTCATGTTAATATCTGCCTCCCCCCGGCTCGCTCACAATCTGGTGGGGAAGCGGAGAAGCTGGCAGCCGTTCGGCCCATTTAATATTCTCTACTATTCAATAAAATCACGTCTGATCTCATGTTAACTGTGATATTTAATTCCGCTGGCATTCGTCCCATATTGACTCACAGAGCGATGGAATAAATGCGACATTATTACGAAACTGCTGTGGGGAGTCTTGCAGCGCAGAGGTAGTTTCCCTATTTCTGGGTCAGGTGGGCCGTGCTAAAGCACACCCGGACCAGAGGTGAGTAATAATATCCCTGGGCCCGATGCAAATACCAGTTTGGAATTGATGACTGATTTTATTCTCAGTATGCTGCAGGCAGAAACCTTGTGATGAATGGGTTACCGCAACGCTGTTTTTTCTTGTTTGCGCATTCCTGGGAAGAGGACGTCTCTGGCTTGGCCCAGCATTTATTGCGCGTCCCTAGTTGCCCCCATTGAGAAGTTGGTGCTGAGCCACCTTCTAAAATAGTTCTGGTCCATGTGCTTGCCCACATTTCAGTTCGCAGGTAGTTCCAGGGTCTTGATTCAGAGACAGTGAAGGCAAGGGGACGTATTTCCAAATTAGGATTGTGGGTGATTGGAGGGGAACGTGCCTCGCATCAAGGTGGTGTTCCTCCGCATCAGCTGCCCAAGCCCTTTTAAACGGGTATATTCGTGAGTATGGATGGTGGTCTTTTTACAGTCTACAAAACTGTCATTTTAGTGGGCTATTTAACTACGTTTTTGATACACGGAACAGGCGTACAAATTGTGAAGAAAATGAATTCGAAAGAAAAAAACGTCTCTGAAGCTGGAGAACATTTCAAAATCAGGACAGAAGGAAATACAAATGTATTGATTATGAAAGAGAAAACGTGGAAATGAGTACGCTTGCAGAAGCCTTAAAAAAAACTAACAGTTAATGTACTGATAAATATGTAAAATGAGAATGGAAATAAAACTAATTGGTTTACACAAATGTACATCACTTACAATCAAAAAGAGGGGAGTCCATTGTGGCGAATAAAAAATGGATATCCAACTCCCTACTTTTGATCTTTGTTCACAAAGGAAGACACACCTAACACACTCGGAATGTTGGTCAAAACAGAGTTTAGTGAGAGAGAGAAATTGAATCAAATCAGTATTATTCAGTAAATTGTGTTGGGTAAATTCAAAGGATTGAAGGCTGGGAAATACCAGGGCCTGATCATTTATATCCCAGAGCTCTTAACACAGCAGCCTTCGAAGTAATGGATGTTTTGCTGGTCATGCACCAAAAAGCTACAGGCTGCACAATAATTTCAATGATTGGAGTGCAGCTAATATCAGCAACCTATTTGAAAAAGGAGGTAGAGATTAAACTTGGAATTTTAGAGTAGTCATCCTGAAAGAAAAAAACATGCAGATAATTTGGGATAAAAAGTCAGGATCAGGCAGAGTCAGCATGGATTTGAAAGGCCTGTTCCTCTGCTCTACTGATCTATGTTGCCAGCTTGAAAATTTACTGGAGCAGAAATGGCAATTGCTGGGATGGAAGGAGAGTTTGAATTGGTTGAGACTATATGTGCTGAAACACAGATAAATAAGTGATTTTCTTAGAAATCTGTAAACACTGACAGACCTAAACAATATAAATACAAGAAGAATGCTCCTGATGGTAAGAGTCATATTTTTAGGAGACATGACAGGCCATTTAGGGCTCAGATGGTGTTGATTTTCTTCATTCAGAGAGTGGTGTGCCTGTGGGATTCTCTGCCACAGAAATCAGCCATGCCCAACGCATTGTATGATTTCAGAAAGGAGCTGGGTGCAGGCCTTTTGGCCAAATGGAATCAAGATAGAATTGGCTGAATGACAAGAGACAGAGAGTGAAGATAAAGGGTTGTTTTTCAGACTGGAGGCCTGTCACCTGTGGTGTTCCACAAAGATTGGTACTGGGTTCTCTTTTGTTTGCCATTTATATAAATGATTTGAATAAGAATTTAGAAGGCATGGTAAGCACATATTGTGGATGATAACAAAGTTGGTAGCATTGTCATGAGTGGAGAAGGTTTCCTAAGATTACAAAGCGATCTTGATCAAATCAGCCAATGGGCTGCAAAATGGCAGATGGAGTTCAATCTGGATAAATGTAAGGTTTTGCATTTTGGTACAACATGTAAGGTTAGGACTTATATGATTAATGGTTGGGCCTTGAGTAGTGCTGTGGAACAGAAGGATCTAGAATTCTTTGAGGTCTGCATCACATCGAAACAGGACAGTTAAGAAAGTGTTTGGCCCGCTTGGCTTCGTTGTTCAGTCCTTTGAGTTTAGGAGGTAGGAAATCACTTTGAGGTTCGAAGGGACATTGGTGAGACCACTTCTGGAATAATGCAATCAGTTCTGGTCGGCCGGTTCGAGGAAGGATGTTATCAAGCTGGAGAAATTTGAGAAGAGATTCACTAATATTTGCAGAGTATGTAAGGATCGAGTTATATAGAAAGGACGGATAGGGGTCTAGATCCAAAACGTCAGCTTTCCTGCCCCTAAGATGCTGCTTGGCCTGTTGTGTTCATCCAGTTCCACACCGTGTTTTCATGGATAGTCTGGGACTTTTTTTCACTGGAGAGTAGGATGTTCAGAAGCCACCTTCTCGAAGTTCATAAAACACTGATGGGGTGAGACAGAGTTAATGGTCGTTGGCCTTTGCCTGGGATGGAGGGAATAGAAAACCAGGGCGGACATTTTAATGCGACAATCGAGAGATTTTTTTAAAAAGACACGAGGGGCGTTTTTTTAAAACACAGAACACGGAAGAATGTGGAAGAAACTTCCTGTGGCTATATTTACATTAAAACGACATTTGGAATGCATAAACACGACAGTTTTGAAAAGAAATAGGTCAGGGACAGGGAGATGGAACTAATTCAATTTGGTATTATACTCGGCATCTACTGTTTGGACTGAACGGTCTGTATCCTCACTGTATGACTCTATGGGAGAAAAAAACAGAGACAGGCCATTGAGTTGGATGATCTGCCATTTTCATGGTGAGTGGGAGGAGAGGTTTGAAGGGCTGATAGGTGTTATTTGCCCAGTTGCTATACTTTACGATTCTATGAGTGTGATTCCCAGAAACGATGTTGAGTATTGTCACTGGAATGAAAAAAAACTGATCTCGGTGATCAATGTAACTTCAAACCAGATGAGTGGCTCTTGCAGCTGAATTTGCAGCAGAGCGAATCTCCGGCGCACAGACCTCGGAGAGTTTAACAATTACTGAGGAGAAAAACTACAACTAATTCCCTGGATGCTGGAGCAAAGGCTGAAAGGAGGAGAAATTACATCCTTCCACAGGTACATTTGGAGATATTTCTGGCCTGTGACTGTATGGATGTGAATATTGAGTCAGAGAGACTGTAGGAAAAGGGCGGGCGGGTTCGTCACACGTAAATGTGCTTGTGTTCCCGCTCATATCATGATAATTCCGCGTCTCTCTTGTGCAAATCAAAAAGATATTCATTTCAAATCATCCCCCTGCTCCTCCACTAAACCTCAAAGATAGAATTTAAGGCAATATATTTGTTGATTTCAAGATTTCAGTCTAAAAGGATGATAAGGCCAGAGCTCAGCTCAGACAGCGCGATCAGTGCAGCAAAAAATGCGTTAAAATCGATTACGGAGCCGTCAATTTGAGTGAAAACTTTTCAGCCGCAAACCTTCCTGTGTCAGGGTCAGGAACGATCGAGCCTGGCTCTCTGGAGATGCGGAATTGCAGAGTTTGTGCCGAGAGAGAAACGCAGAGAGGCAGCAGGAGCAGGGAGCTGAGGGCAGGTTGTCTCCGCGCCGTCCTTTCGCTGCCTTTAAGTTGCTCAGTGCCGCCACCAGCAGCTTCATTGCTGACCCAGGTCAGTCTGACAGGGAGAGATTCAGCGCAAAGTTCCCGACATGAGCGACAGTGCAGCCGCCGAAACGGCTCCTCCAGCCTCCGCCAGCACCAAACCCAAGTCTCCCAAGAAGAAGGCGGCGGCGGCTCCCAGGGAGAAACCAGCCGGTCCCGGGTTGGGCGAGCGGATTGTGAAGATTGTCGGGGAGAACAGCGATCGGAAGGGGACGTCTCTGGTCGCTATAAAGAAGGCGCTGCAGAGAAGCGGGGTCAATGTGGAGAAGCAAAATGCACAGATCAGGATGGCTGCCATAAGGTAATGGGAACTGCAGACGCTGGAGAATTCCAAGATAATAAAATGTGAGGCTGGATGAACACAGCAGGCCAAGCAGCATCTCAGGAGCACAAAAGCTGACGTTTCGGGCCTAGACCCTTCATCAGAGAGGGGGATGGGGAGAGGGAACTGGAATGAATAGGGAGAGAGGGGGAGGCGGACCGAAGATGGAGAGTAAAGAAGATAGGTGGAGAGAGTGTCGGTGGGGAGGTAGGGAGGGGATAGGTCAGTCCAGGCTCTTCTCAGAGCCGCCCACATCTCTCAGGAAAGAGCTGAGCCTGGATCGAATGATCCCTGTAATAACATGGTGCAGAGCTGGATGAACATAACAGGCCAAGCAGCATCAGAGGAGCAGGAAAGCTGACGATTCGGGCCCGGATCCTTCTTCCTGCTTCTCTGGTGCTGCTCGGCGTGCTCTGTCCATCCGACTCTACTCCTTGTTATTTCAGATTGTCCAGCATCTGTAATTCCGTCTATCTCTCAAATAATCCCTGTCCCGGTTCCGAGTGCAGACATAGCATAAACTTGAATTGATTCGAGTAACTTAAATATCACATTTCCGAGAGCGGAGACTGAGAATGTGGACGGTATCACATGGGGAGGCTCAGTGGAACTGCATCTGGCTATTCATACCATAACTTGTAATTCTGCCCAGACACAAATATATTGCAGTATATGCATCTCATTAACCCTTCCGGGAATGTTAATTTGTTTAATTTTGATGATAGGACCTCTGGCGATGTTTTAACGGTGTATTCCTCCCATTTACCTGCGAAAGACATTTCAGGCAGTAATGACAAATTGTGTTCGGAATGCTTACAATCTGGGCGAAATAAACATGTCCCGAAAAGAAAAGGGATTTTGCAATTAATCGCTTTGAAGATGTTTAATTCGGCGTGTTTGATAAGATTGATTAACCACGGTTACACGGCCGGTTGATCAGTTTGCCTGGGCTGTATCAAACTCCGCGCTTCCCTCCTGCCTGTTACAGACAGATCAGGCAATGATCCCGTGTCCTGTCCGCGCTCTGGGCAAGCTCGGTTTAAAGCAAATTGTGTTAGCAGCGCATGCGCGTTTCATCCTCCCAAACCAACGACGCTGGCGGCCGACGAGAGAAGCGCATGCGTGAGGCCATCCCCCAGCGTTGCCATTGAGGAGCATTGACTCAGTGAGTGGAAGAGGTTTGTTTGAAACAGGCCGCAATGGAGAGACCAGCGCCCAGGGAAGCGAGGGAACAGCAGGCTCCTTCCAGCAGCGCATCGAGATGTGAGTCTGGGACACAGAGGGGGCTCCGAGACCGGCATTGATTCGGGCTCCGTTCAGGGAGAACCGGGGGCTGTTGGTAAGAGGCGGAGCGGAGCAGGAACTGGTCCCGGAACTTGGAGTGAGCGGCCTGGGGGCGGGGAGAGAGAGGCCTTTCTCGGGCTGTGTGTGGGCCTGCGGAGGGAGACGCAGCGGCAAGAAGCTGCTGCTGGGGGTCAGGCTTGTAGCTTTTAGTCTTCTAAACACTGATGGAAATTCATTGTTTGGCTGCTGTTTCACGCTGTTAGCTGCCAGTTGTGGGGGTTCCTGTGAAGGACGTAGATTGGAGTTAACAGGTTATACGTCTCGGGGGGGAAAACACTTCTGAAATCGCGGCTGCTGTTCTTTTCAACAGTCAGTGTGTTGGGATCTGGTAACACGAGCTGTGTCAACAGTGCAGCATCTTCAGGTCGCACCTTAAATGGAGCTGTGCAATTATTGCTCAGTTTCTGAATCTCACTCCGTTGGTATTGAATTACATATTTTAAAATTCCTCAGACAAGGAGCAGCTCGATGGAAGAATGGAATCAGACTTGTGTTTGAATTGATGCCTTTAAAGAAAAGACTGTGTCAAGAGAATTCTATGTTGTGGTCCATCAGGATTATTTAAAATCATAAGCTTTTGGAGTTCTGTTGCTTTGGGAAGTGAAGTTCAAGAAACGAAACACCCTAATAACTGTTCACTGAATATATGTTAATCTGTTTGATATTGTCAAATTTGGCTGATGTTGATTTACAGGAGATAACTCTTCTGTCTTCCTCCAGGCAAATACTCGAAGAAACAATATTTCCTCGTTACAAAGCCAAGTGTGGGCAGTTGCTTCTAACTAACACCAGGCATGTTCCTGCATTCAGAATGGAGAATATCTTTTCCATAGTCAGAGTGGATTGAATCAGACTTGTCTTGAGCTCAATTTCCAGAGACTTGTCTGAGGAAAGGCAAGGTTCTTTTTTTTTGTTTTCATTGTCAATTGACATCATGCTAGTTCCAATTAATATCATTTGTAGCCCATTAACATTTAAATCATGTTTGAAAGGTTAACATCTGACTCCTTGTTGAAAGTACTGAAAACAGGAACTGAATCAAGTTTGCATTTAGGAAAGGTATTTTATAATATCTCAAACCGGATAGAGAGAGACTCCTCCTACCACCCTTTTGATCATGACCCTGCCCCGATCGCCAAAACATCATCATCTCCAGACCATCCACAACCTCAGCACCTCAGGCACTCTCCCGCCAACAGCCTCTGACCTCATCTTTCCCCAACGCCATATTAACTGTTTCTGCCTCATTCCCAAAATCCACAAACCCGACTGCCCCTGTTGACCCGCTTCCTCTGTGTGACCCTGCCCCACCAAACTCATCTCCAATTATCTCAAATCCATTTTCTCTCACTCTCCCCGCCCCCAGACCAGGAACTACCCACCTACATCTGTGACACCACCAACATCATCTCCTTCAAATCCTCCCACTTTCTGCAGTCAATGTGGGTGGCTATGGGTACCAGCATGGGCCCAAGCTATTCCTGCCTCTTGTAGGATACATGGACCAGCCCCTTTTCTGCAGCTGTACTGGCCCCACCCCCACCTCTTTCTCCATTATTTCGATGACCGTATCAGTGCCACCTCGTATCCCCACAAGGAACTCACAGTTCATCCACTTTACTAACACCTTCCACCCCAAGTTTAACTTCACCTGGACCATCTTAAATACATCTCTCTCCTTCCTGGACCACTCTGTTTGCATTTCTGGCAACCACCTGGAAACTGGTAACTAATTCAAGCCGACCGACCCCCACAGCTACCTAGAATACACCTCCCCTCCCCTACCTTGCTGCAAGAATGCCATCCCCCATTCCCAATTCCTTCCTCTCTGTTTCATCTGCTCCTAAGATGAGGCATTCCACTCCCGGCCATTGCAGATGTCCTTGTTTTTCGAGAACTGCCATTTCCCCTCCACAGTGGCTGAATATGCCCTTGACCTCATCGCGGTCATTTCTGCAACTCATCCCTTGGACCCCCTCTCCACAATAACAACAAAGTCAGAATCTCCTTTGTCATCATGTATCACTCCATCAAACTCAGGGTTCAATGCATCTTCCTCTGCCACTTCTGCCACCTTCAATCTCACACCACTCCCAAGGACATTTTCCCAACCCCACCCTTATATGCCTTCCAGAGGGACTGCTCTCTCTGACTCCCTCGTCCGCTCCACGCTCCACACTCTCCACTAGCCCCACCGCCCCTGTCACATTTCACTGGAACCACAGGAAGTGCTACACCTGCCCCAATATCTCTCCCCTTATCCCCATCCCAGGTCCCAAGAAAACCTTCCATGTTAAACAGATGTTCATCTGTATGTCCAGTAATACATTGTGTTGTGATCACTGTTCCCGGTGTGGCCCCCTCTACATTGGGGAAACCAAGGGGAGGCTTGGAAACCACTTTGTTGAACACCTACGCTCACATCGTGACAAACGCATGCACCTCCCCAGTCATGACCCACTTCAACATCCCCACCCACTCCTTGGATGACATATCCATCCCAGGCCGCCTCCAGCGCCACAACGTTGCCTCCGGCAGGCTGCACGAGCAGCACCTCATAGTTCACTTGGGAGCCCTGCAGCACAATGTTCTCAACATGGGCTTCAAAATCTCTCCACACCAAACTCATCCAGCACATCCCTGCCTCCTTGACCTGTCCAACTTTTCTCCGACCAATCTGCTTCTCCCACCTCACTGATCAACCCCCACCGGCGCTTCAGCCTACTAAACTTATCCCTGCCTCCTTGACCTGTCAGCCTTCCCTCAACCCACATCCGAACTCCCTCTCTACACTTACCTTTACTGGCTCCAGCCCTGCCTCCTTGACTGGCCATCTTCTCTCCACCTATCTGGTCCTTTATCCACCATTCGTCATCATCTCCTCACTTCTTTCTATTCATTGCAGAGTCCCTTTCTCTTCCCCCATTTCTGACAAAAGGGTCCAGTCCAGAAATGCCAGCTCTCCTGCTCCTCTGCTGCCTGACCTGCTGTGTTCATCCAGCTCTACACCTTGTTACCCCCTCAAAGGAAGACATCATGTTACATAGTTTCAACAACTACGTCTGACAAGTAGCAAATCACTACTGAGCACATGCAGACACACAGACAAAGCTGCTGACTGAGTCCCAAATATGCTCATTGTATCAACACATAACATACAAAGACTGAGTATACATTGTTGTCATACACACTGCAGATAACAGAAGCAAATACATAGAAAATGTTTACAGCTCTGTTTTAAGGAAAGCAAGAGAATCTACCAGATAGAAAAAATACCTTTCAGCCCATCGGGGCAATAGTAGACAAAAACAAGCACCTGACAATTCTGATCCCATTCAGCCAGCATTCCATTTCAATAAGTGTGCCACGGCAGTATACGATTTGCCAACCCCAACCTTATCACAACGTGATTCTCAACGTGTTCACCTTCAGGAATAGAAACCATATTTTCCATCTGTCTTGCAAAGCCTCTTTTTTTGGGGCGGGGGGAAGCATTGAAGTGAATTTGGCAACTAAGTTAAACAGTTTTTTACAGTGTCACTTGCCCATCCCAATGAAATGTCGCAGAAGCGAGCAGGAAAACAGAATGCTGTTTCTACACATTAATGATGTAATCACCATTTAAAGCAACGAAGAATGATCCATTTAATTAAATCTTGTAATTGTCAAATTTTACTTTTTCACAAAGAGTTCGACCATGTTCAATAAGTTTAAATCTTCTCCACTGTAAGACAGAAAATACAAGTCCTTTTTCTTTCTTCATCCCCACGACAGCGCATTGTAAGAGAATTGCTGATGCCATGTGCCATCACACAACAGAGCAGGGTTATTTAATATCCATGGTAGAGGAATTAATTGAATTCATCAATACCCTTCACTGTAGAAGGAACATTGTGGTCATTCAGCTGAATACAGTTGATTTATTCATTGCCCCTTTCCTTTAGACTCGAAGAAAGGAATGCCACATCGATCTATTCCTTCAGCATTATTCACAAAATTATGTTACTGTGCACTCAGAAAAGCTGATGTCATCTTGAAGAACAGCCCTTGATATAATTTCTGTCGGTTAGACTCTGCACTGTTGGAGTGACAAAACCTTTTGCTTTTACATTACACAATCCATTGCACAAAACAAATGCATGGAGCAATAACTGACAGGTACAGGCTGATAACTGCACTCCTACGTTCTGAAAGCAGAAACTGACAGGCTTGGGCTGATAACTAAATTCAGAGATTCACAAAGCAGCAGCTGGCATGTACAGATTGATAACTGTACTTTGATATTCACAGAGCAGAAACAGAAAAAGATTGACATCTGTACTCTGATTCACGTGGTAGAAACATTATATGTACAGATTTCTAGCTCCACTCATTGATACATACAGTAGAAACTGACAAGGATAAATTATTTATATTTCTATACCAGGACTGGCAAATCCAAATTGCTAAGCACATTCACAGAACACTCACTGGCTGATACGGCATTTATCAATCTTTCCCTAAAATAGTCATGTAACAGAGACTACCAGTTACAGATTTATAACTGCACACTCAGACACACAGAGCTGAAACTGACAGGGACTGACCGGTAAATGGACTCAGACATTCACATGGCATTTACTGACAGAACTTTTGATAACAAATCTATCATATCTACACAGCAAAAACTGACAGAAACAGATTAATAATAAAACTCCCAGTTTCATATTTGTTTAAACTGACAGGTACAGTTTGATAACTATCAGATTTTCACAGCAGAATCTGACAATAACTGATCGATTACTAAACTCAGATTGACAAGCAAATACAAAACAGGTATAGAAGTGACAACTACACTCATGCATTGACCACCAGCAACTGATGTGTAGGTGCACAACTACACTCATTCACATGGCAGTAACAGAGAGCTACAGCTTAATAACTACAGTCACCCACCTGCATTACAGTAACTGTCAGGGGCAGGTTGATAACACTCACACATTGATGTGACGGAAACTGACATGTACTGATAATAACTAAACCCATCTATGGATACAGCAGAAACTGACAGAGACTGATAATTGCACTTCCATTATCATTGCAGAAACTGAGATTTATAACTGCACCCTCTCATTCACATGACAAAAACTGAGTGTACAGATTTGATAACCATAGGCACACATTTGTATTGTAATATGTGACAGGGATGGGATAATCCTTCCTGCAAAATGTTACAAGAAAGCAAGAGAACAATGTTATTTGTTCAAATGATCAACATAGCTTCCCGCAAAATCCCGATATCCTGAAAATCTACAATAACCTGATTGGGTCCTGGCAATTTAGCCACCTTTTGGGTTTTTTTGTCCCTGACTCTAACACCACCTGTTATGTCATGTGGACTGTTTTCAAGACATCCATATTTATTTCCCCAAGTTCCCGAGCCTCCACAAGGACAGAATGATAACTAAACTCATGTTCACGTAAAAGAAACATGGGGAGAGAATGCTAATTACTCACATTCACAAAGTTGAAACTGACAAGTGCAGATGAATAACCGCGCTCAGATTTACAGAGCAGAAGTTGATGGTGTCAGCACGATAACTGCTCTTGATACTTTCAGAGCAGAATCTGACGGTGTATGTTCAGAACAGAACTCTTACTTTCACCTTGCAGAAACTGACAGGTATTGATTAATAACTGCACTCAGATTGACAAAGCAAAAACTGACACGAACAATTTGATAAATACACTCAGCAAAAACTGACAGATCAGTTCTCAGGGTGACATTGTAAAGCAAGATAACTTGGTAACTGCCATTACATATGGGCATTGCAGAAATTGACAGATACAGGATGATAACTTTTAACATGTTAACAAAACAGTGGCTGGAAGAGTCAGATTGATAACTGCATTCCGAAATGTTTTTTTTTGTTTTGAAAATTTATTGATGGGATATGTGTGTTACGGACTATTCTTAATTATGCACAGAAGGCAGTTCAGTGCCAACCACATTGCTGTGGGTCTGGGATCACATGTAGGCCAGACCAGGGAAGGATGGGAGACTTGGTTCCCAAAAGGATGTGAGAGGACCAGATTTATTTTTGTGGAGAATTGTCAGTCAACTTTTTTCTTAGTTTATTGTTGAATTTTAATTCAACAATCTGCTATGATGGGACTTGAACTGCAGTCGCAGAATAATATCCAGCTCTCTGGAATAATATTCCAATAACAATGCTATTCGACTATTCCCTTTTCTGCTCACATTCACAGAATTGAACCTGATAGTTATGGATTGGTAACTACACTCTCAAATTCACTGAGCTGAAAGTGACGGAATAGATTGGTGACCGCACCCTCATAAACAGAGGATGCTGACAGGAGTGGATTGATAACTGTATGCACAAATACACATTGCAAAATTTGGCACAGACAAATTGATAGATGCACTCTCACATTAGAAACCGGAAACTGATGGACGGAAGGTAATAACAAATTAATTAATAATTCACAGCAGAAACTTACCGGTATAATCCTGATAATTACACAAGAATATTCACTGGGGAGACACTGACAAGGTTCAGATTGATAATGACAATCATATTCATACAACAGAAATTGGTTGGTACGCACTGAAAAGCACACTCTCATAATTACAGAACAGAAACTGACAATCACAGACTGATAACTACATTTTCATATTCACATGTCTGAAAATGACTGTTACGATTGAATGAATATGGTTGCATTTTTACAAGCAGAAACATTGAGGGTTACGTTAACAACTGCACCCACACATGCAAAGTTCGGAACTGACTGGTAAAGATGAAAAGCCAAGCTCACGTGTTGACATAGCAGAAACTGAGAAGCACAGTCTGAAGCCTGCTCTCTTCCATTCAGATAGCAGAAAACGACTGGCACAGATGGATAAGTATACTCACCTTGCAGACACTGACACGAACATTCCCACATCACAAACAATCAGGTAAAGACTTACAACGGCATTCTCATATTTACAAAGGGGGAAAAAAATCACAGTCAAGTCCAATTTGATAACTTCTCAAATAAACACAGGGCAGAATCTCACAGGTCCCCGTCAGTCTCTGCTGTGTGAATACATAAGTAATTTAACAAAGGCTCACCAATGTGTGAGACATGAATAGATCAACAAATAAACTCATATCCACAGACTCACTTACATTGTGTAGTCCCATTCATGGATCTGGACACTTAGTTCGTTTCTGGACTTCACTCAATTGGTATGGAATTAACAAAAAGAAAAATCACAAGACAAAGAAGCAGCTCAGAGCAAGAGTCGAATCAAACACCTAAATTCTGTCCAGATTCCTGGCTTGAAATTAAATATTGTAATGATTATTAACTGAATATTGCATTGATCAATGAAATATTATTAAACTTGGCTGATGTTGATTTACAGGAGGGTTCTCTTCTGTCTTCCTCCAGGCAAATACTTGAGGGACTAAGAGAAAGTAATATTCCCTCGGTACAAAGCCAAGTGTGACCAGCTGCTTCTAACAAACAGAAGGTATGTTACCGCTGTCAGAGCAGAGAGCACCTTTTCCACAGTCACAGAGTAGATTGAGTCAGGCACACATTGAGGTCAATTTCCAGTGAGATTTGTTCAAACAGCACAGAGGAAATACAAGTTTATTGTTTTTTTTTCCACCATTCACAATGCACACCTGCCCAGTTGGAACAAATTTCAGCATTTAAAGTGTTTTGCAAGATCTGCAGCTCGGATAGTGGATAATGTTGAGCTGGCTTGCTGTTCTTCATACAATTCATTGCCATGCTCGGTGGCATCATCAGTGGAGCCTCCAATGAGACAATGTTATTCCACACCCCGTGGAATTTATACTGTATGGTCCATTATGGTGTGTACTGTCATTTCTGGTTTTGATCTGTCTGAGTTTTCATATATGGGATCCGATTCTATAATCTTGTTGATTGAAGTATGCATGGAAAACCATACCTCTTGGAATTCCTGTGTGTCTGTGTTTGGCTTGGGCTATCATGGTTACTTTGTCCCATGTTAACCTGTTGGCCTTTATTGTCTGAATATGTGATACATTCAGACAACGAAGGCCATCAGTTGAAATGGGACAAAGTAACCGTATTAAAAAGAAAGAACTGTGGGTGCTGTAAATCAGGAACAAAAAACAAACTTGCTGGAAAAGCTCTGCAGCTCAGCTGTAACTGGTTCTGAGGAAAGGTCACTGAATCCAAAAGTCTGACTGTTTTTCCCTTCACCGATGCTGCCAGACCTGCTGAGCTTTTCCAGCACCTTTTTGTTTTTGTTGCATAAAGTAACCATAGCAGCCTAAGCCAAACATAGACATGTACAGGAATTCCTAGAGACATGGTTCTCCACACAAACATAGAATTGGACCACATGTATAAACCTGTATAGATCAAATCTGTAGTGACAGTATTCAGCATAACAGGCCTGACAGTGTAAATTCCAAGCAGAGGAGAATAATGTTGCATCATCAAAGGCTCCACTGATGATGACACCTCGCCTGAAACGTCTGAACAAAAACAAGCCAGCTTGTCAATAACATCACATTTCTGCATTCATAGCCCTTTGACATTTACACCATTTTTGAACATGGATAGACTGAATACTCGTCCAAAATATACACTCAGAAACTGAATCTAATCTGCATTAGATCACTCTAATAACAGCTACCACACAATAAATTGCATCCTCACAGAGAATATTACTGGCTGCCAAAGTTCAGCCACGTTGACAGTTAGAAACTGAGAAGCATGTGTTGATATCTCTGCTTAATCATTCACCCTGTAGAAACAGGCAAAAACAGATTGACGACATTCACATATTGACATACATTTTGCAAAAAACATTCTCAAATTAACATTATAAAAACTGCTATGTATAAATTGATATCTATGGTCATGTATCAAACTACACGTACCCAAATGATAACTACACTTACATATCCACATCGTAGCAACAGAGAAGAACGGATTGTTGATAACACTCCAGTTTCACAGCATAACTTCACAGGTCCAATTTTATAAATGCATTTAAATATCCACAGACTTAAAACAAAAACTGTTAGGTGCAGTGTGATAACTACACTCCAGTTTTCACAAGCAGATTCTCACAGGGACATATTGATTACGAACTTCACGTATCCATGAAGCAGAAACTGACAGGAACAGCTTGGTAATAACCCTCCCAATGTCATACAGCTT
Organism: Stegostoma tigrinum; assembly: GCF_030684315.1. NCBI lineage: Eukaryota > Metazoa > Chordata > Chondrichthyes > Orectolobiformes > Stegostomatidae > Stegostoma > Stegostoma tigrinum. Next base: position 12,771,269 of record NC_081397.1, read on the forward strand.
GAACTGAGAGATACACTTTGATAACTACATGCATATCAACAGTGCAGTATCTGACACCTGTGTATGGGTAACTACACACATACACACTCTCTCACACACACTCACTGAGCAGAAAATGAGAAATATAAATGGATGACTAAACAGACATATTGACATTGCAGAAATTGACAGGCTAGATGGATAACTACGCTCATATCTTGCAGCAGAAACTGACAGTGACACTGATTGAAGAGCGTAAGTGGGAGAGAGAGTAAAATGTGTCTAATCAATAGAAAGCAAAAGGCACTGGTCACAGCACATCAGTGCTCGTTTGTGACCGAGGTAATCCGAGTAAAACTGATACCGAGACACGCTGGCAGGTGTCTGAGGAAGGTATGAATAGTTTGGGCCTAGATATATTGGAGATTTGAAGAAGGACGTCAAACCTTTCGAGGAAACAAGAAGTAAAGGGTCTTGACAGAACAGTTGCTGGTATAAAGTCCTTAACAAGAAACACAAGCAAGAGAGAACATTCCCGAACTCCCATGCCCATCAAGTTACGTCATTTCCAGGAGTGAAATACACCACTGTCCGATTTCAGTGCATTTTGTCACTGGCAATTAACGTGAAGACATTTTTAAACGGAGGAGGAAAAAAACATTATCAAAGATGTAGAATAAATCGCGATTAGGATCTCACTATTTAGAGAAAGCTCGGAGTTTGATCCGTGTACAAAATTTCTGTTTGCGTTTGAAATTTCACTGCAGATCCTGGCAGATCCACGAGAACAAAGTGTGGAGCCGGATGAACGCAACAGGCCAAGCAGCATCTCAGGAGCGCAAAAGCTGACCGAGACCCTTAGGTCTAGATCCGAAACATCGGCTTTTGCGCTCCTGAGATGCTGCTTGGCGAGCTGTGTTCATCCGGCTCCACACTTTGTTGTCTCGGATTCTCCAGCATCTGCAGCTCCCATTATCTCTGGCAGATCCACGTTGTGTCCCGCACTAACCAATCACAGAGAAGTAGACGATTGTGTCTGAAACTCTTAATCGAACCAATCAGTAACAAGGCTTTCCCCCATCCCTCATTAGCATTGCTGACGCAATCAGGCTACAAAAGGCGAGCCCCGAGCCCGCTTTCCCTTATTCTGTGTCTGACAGTGAGCGCAGCGATGGTGGAGGAGAAGAAAGGACAAGTTGCCAAGAAGGGCGCGAAGAAAGTGGTGAAGAGGGCGCCAGCGAAAGGCGGCAAGTAGCGGAGAATGTCCAGGAAAGAAAGTTTCTACATCAACAAAGTGATGAAGCAGGTTCACCCCGACACCGGCATCTCCTCCAAGGCGATGAACTCGATCGTCAACGACATTTTCGAGCGTATCGCGGGGGAGGCTTCCCGCCTGGCCCATTACAACAAGCGCAGCACCATCAGCTCCCGGGAGATCCAGACCGCGGTGCGGCTGCTGCTGCCCGGGGAGCTGGCCAAGCACGCCGTGTCGGAGGGTACAAAGGCGGTGACCAAGTACACCAGCTCCAAGTGAGACCCCACATTGTGCTTAGAAAAACACATCCAAAACCCAACGGCACTTTTCAGAGCCACCCACAATTTCAATGAAGCAGTTGAACCATTTTACGTTTGTAAATGATTCTCGGTGTCTATGGTTAATGTCCCTAACCTTTATCTTTGTTTACACAAACGTTCTAAACATTACCGTGCGGTCCCTGTCCCTCTGTCGGTTAGTTTCGGTTGCCTTCCTACCCAGTCTCTCCTCCCTCCCTGTACAGAAAACACATTCATCGTCAGTCAGTCATTTTTTTTTTCAACAACTCCTATGTGTTCCAGTTATTATTTACCCCTTGATCAGGAATTTCACCCCCTGGAAAGAAAACTAACTGCTCGAGTCCCACGAACAGATGTTGGGGGATACTTGTCATTGAGGATTTCAGCTGTCGGTGAGAGGCTTTCAAAATGCACTGAGATAAAGCCAGAGCCAGGATTGCAGTCGCAAGTGTGAAACTGTGTTCAAGGAGGATAAAGGAGAGCAACTTCACACTGTCGTTTCCAGTTTTAACCCACTCACCCCGAAAAATAAACGATGTGTAAGTTTTTATAAATACATCAGCGTTCACTTGTAATGTGAAAGTGAATTAAATTCAAAGAAAAATTAAACTGTTTATTCCTCTTTGTGAAACTTTTCCCCCTATATCCTACATGTTGGGTTTTTTCAAATTTGCCCCAATAGGGTATGAACGCTGGATTTCACCCGTGGCAATGAAAAATTATGATCTCTTATTTGAGTCCCATTAATAGAAATGTCGTGCGATTCCTTTTTCAATTTCCAAATCTGTCAGGGAATTTATCCGATTTTTTTTCAGTTTGCAGTGTGTGGGGCTTTCTGCTGTCGGTGAGACACTTTCAAAATGAACGGAGACCGACCGGAAAGACTGATCCAGCACAATAAGTGAGGGCTATTTTACAATGTTTTCTGAAAACGGTGTTGCTTAGGAAGTGACAGAGAGAGATTATGTGAAGTGAACATTTTTAACTGAAAGGAAATTAAATCGTGACCATTAATGCAAAAATACTTGTAAAACCTCTTCCTCGTATTGCCCATGTTGGCGGGCTTTTTAAACCGCAAAGAAAACGGTTGATGATTTGGCGCCGGTATTTTCCTACGGTTTCCACGCAGAGGAATTTTGTTTCATTTTTAAAATCTCCCCGCGGGTTCTATCTGGTTTTGCAGAAAGCTATAAATGAGGCTTTCTGCTGTCGGCGGGAAAATTTCCAAGTGAACCGAGATAAAAGCAGAACAGCTGCCGGACTGGCATCGCAAAAGTAGAAATATTGTTGATCTTGTGCAATAGGGAGCGCGATTGTAAAATATTGTTTAAAGCAGTAATGCGCTCAACGAGAAAGAAAGTTGTGTGATACTTTTATCATTATATCCGGGTGGAGATGTGAATTAAATTCAATCTGTACAGAGAATAACTTTCGGCGGGCTTTTCTTTCGCCCTTCCGCTTATTCTTGTTTTTTTCGGGGGGCGGGGTAACTTCAAGATCGAAAACAGACGGATTCAACTAGGCCGGGGAATCAGGCAGAGATGGTGTGAAGTGTATAAGTGTATTCTGAAAGTAAATTATCTGAAGTATGAACGCATTTTTCCTTGTTTTAAGATAATAAAATGTGAGGCTGGATGAACACAGCAGGCCAAGCAGCATCTCAGGAGCACAAAAGCTGGCGTTTCGGGCCTAGACCCTTCATCAGAGACGTGGATGGGTTGGGGAGGATTTGGAATAAATAGGGAGAGAGCGGGAGGCGGAGAGGAGAGTGTCGGTGGGGAGGTAGGGAGGGGATAGGTGAGTCCAGGGAAGACGGACAGGTCAAGGAGGTGGGATGAGGTTAGTAGGTGGAGATGGAGGTGCAGCTTGGGGTGGGAGGAAGGGATGGGTGAGAGGAAGAACAGGTTCGGGAGGCAGAGACAGGCTGGACTGGTTTTGGGAGGCAGGTGCTGAGAAAGGTGATGTGGCTGTGGTACCTGGTTTGCTTCAGGACATGGTCGAGTAGTTTCAAGGCTGAAGAGATTACAAGTTTGACTCTCTTTTTAGTGAATCGGGGATCGTGCTTGACTTTAGCCGTAAGGAGAAGAGGCGGGGTAGACGAGTTTCCTCCTGCTCATGGAGTGTTCTTATGTCCTACAGTTTCAGGCCGTCTGGTACAGCGGCACTGTTCTCGCCTATCCCCTTGATGGCTGCTTCAACCTCCTCTACCTCTATGGGTTTCATCAAGGACCCGTCATCGACTTTGCCAGTGTATGGGGCGTACTTATTTATGTTCGATTTCTTGTTTGGTGCAGACAGTTTCTCACGGAAACATGTCTCCAATTCCTCTGTTGAGAGAGGACAAGCGGATGAGGTCGTCACCCCCATGATCTCGCGAGCGAGTTGACGCCGGTTGGTTTTGTAAAGCCGCTGTGTTGCTCTAAACAGCGCTTTACGTGCTGCCCACCGTTTTTTGGCTCTGGTATTGCGACCGGGCTTTTTGTCTTTCTTGGCCCGATCTTTTTGAGGCGTCATGTTTTTGTCCTGTCTTTTCCTACTATTCATTAGTAGGTCGGGAATGCTTTCCGCTAGTCCGATTCCGAGGGCAAGCGTGTCTGGGTCGTTCCTTGTGCTCAAGAGCTCTTCAGCTTGTGTAAGCTGGTCATCTACGTCCCGATGTTTAGGGATCGAAGCCGGTGTTTTTCAGCTGGCTCTTTGGCATTGGGCTTGATCATCGGAATTCTCCTGGACACACTCGGCCTCAGAATCGTGCGAGCCTATCGTTGGCTCGCAGATCGTCTGGACCTCTGTCGGGGTGTTTGCCAGGAGCCTGTGCTTGTCTGAGATTTGCTTTGGTGTCTTGGTTTTCAGGATGCTTGCGATGGAATTGTTTATAAATTTGCATCCTGCAAATCTCGCCTCCAATTCCCTCAGAAGTGCCACCACCTCCTGTGACCATACGCGGTCGTTTCTCCCAGGTTTGCCCTTGACTTTGGGTGCCAGTTTGAGGCGTTTCTTGTTCCGTAGAACCAGGTGCCTGTGCCTCTCATGTTGACCAAGGCCTGATTGTGTTGAAAACCGTTGATCACACACGCTGCATGCAAAGTCCCCGGTTGGGGGTTGTTTCGTTCCTTTGCATTTGGGATAATGGCAGGCTATTGAATGGTATTCTCCTGCCTTATCACAGCATGAACATTTTGTTCGGATGTTCTTTATTCCGTGCACTTCAGTCATATGGATCTTGAACAGGCTCACCGTGGGGAAGAGGGTGTCGCAGTCCTTGCAGAACAGCCCATCGACGGGATAGTGGATGATTTCCGAGACGGACGTTCTGTCACATACTGGCTCGATAACAACTCCTTCCATGAAGGCAGTTGCATCAGCTGTTTCATCGCCAGTCTCATTTATAGTTTTTTCGTTTGTGCCCTGCTTCGTGTCTCTAACTTTTGTTGTAGAAGGTTTGGGTGTTTATGCTTATCTCAACCATAGGGTGGGCTGCCCGTTATCTATATCATCCGTTACAGGGTGAGCCGGCCCCCTGGGAGGGGTCACCGATCTCAGCTCCATGTAAGGCAGGAGGTAACATCTCAAGGTCGCTGTCTCGGTCTGGACCTAGATGGCCCTTGTTGCGGGCCTTTTCCGAGTCTTTACATCGCTCGTCGAAGTTTGTGTACTCTCTAGCATCACCACAGACCAAGGACCAGGTGATACTGGTGTTCTATGAGGCTGGTTGTTATCGTCATTATCAGCGGGGCCCTACTGATGTTACTGGCAAATTTGTAAGGATTATGTGGGCCTGCTTCTGTCTCAGTGGAGGATCTTACCTCACTGTATGCGGCTTTTGCTCACTTGTCACTGAAGATTTGTAAGAGTTCGAGTGTCAGTGACAGAGTGACTCTTGATGCTTTTGGGCGAACGTATCGTATCTCTCGATGCCGAGGAATTTCATGAGGCAGTTATTCATATCCAGCCACTTGCCTCATGCGTCCATCACGAAGCCAAAGTATCTGGGCACCAAGCCTCCCGTCAATTCTGTGACCTCAGCATTCAGGTGTTTATACTTTTCCTGTTTTTCTCGCCATGCTGTTTCTAGTGCTTTACTGTCATTCTTGTACCGCACTGTGACATCTATCACCGCAATCTTATGGTCTTTTCTAAATATGAGATCGGGTTTCCATAGGGAGCCGTTTTTGTCAAACAGTCTGGGCTCCACATACGATGTCCAGCCGTACGTACTTACTGACATGTTTATGCAGCTAGTCAGCAATCTTGTTACGGCGTTTTATCCGAGCATTTTTTTATGAATGGGCAGCATCCTGAGATGTGTGATATGGTTTCGTTTGCCATCTCACACCTTCAGCATAATGACTCTCTAACGAGATTGCATAGTCACCCACTATGACGTTTTGACGTATTTTTGGCGCATAGTGTGTGTCGTGCCTCCCCATTGGCCGGGGGGCGGGGGGGGCGCGGGGCGGGGGGGGCGCGGCGGGTGCGGGCGGGGGGCGGGTGCGGCGGGGGGGGCGCGCGTGCGGGGGGGGCGGGTGCGGTGGTGGGTGGGGCGGGGGGGGCGGACGAGTGGGGGGATGGGGGGTGGGGGGTGGGGTGTGGGGGGCGGGGGTGGGTGCGGGGTCGGGGACGCGGGGCGGAATATAACCACTTGCAGCATGTAGTCCCACTCATGCACCTGTATCAGTGTTGGTTAGCTTTTGGATCTCACTCAACCGGGTATTCGAATTTTAAGAAAAAAAAATAGACAAGGAGCAGCTCTGGCTAGGAGTAGAATCAGACCATGGTTCTGTTCAAATATATAGCTCGAAACAAACAATCCTAATGCATAATTAACTGAATGTTACATTGGCAATATCAATGTGATCAATCTCAACTGATGTTAGTTTACAGGAGGTATTCCTTCTTCCTCCAGGCCAATACTTGAAGGACCAGGACAATTTAGTGTTTCCTTAGTACAAAGCCAATTGTGACCAGCATCTTACAACAACCACCAGGTATGTTACACTGTCAGAGCAAAGAATATCCCAGCCACAGTGATAGCAGATTCAATCTCACACATTGAATGCAATTTCCAGAGAGATGTGTTCTAACCAAGAGTCAAACACCATTGAGGAAATCTAGAATGAAATGTCATCAAGTCAAGATAAGGGGTTGGGGCAGATTGAAAATGGAGATGAGGAGGAATGGCTTTTCTTAAAGGTTGGGGAGAAGGGGCATCTCTAACCTGCACATCCATTGGACCGTGCCAGGAAACAGGAGCACCTGGAGGAAACCCACACCATCACAGGGAAAATGTGCAAACTTCACACGAACAGTCACCTGAGGCTAAAATCGAAGCTGGATCCCTCACACTGTGCAGCAGCAGCGCTAACCACTGAGCCACCATGTCTCCCATTGAGCCTGTTCCACCTTTCAGCCTGTGCCTTCACACCATTAACTTGCCTTTAGCCCCATCCCCTTATTATCTCAGCCGAACAAAAATCTGTCAGATTGGAAACTAACAACTGATCCAGTGTCTAGGCCTGAAACGTCAGCTTTTGTGCTCCTGAGATGCTGCTTGGCCTGCTGTGTTCATCCAGCCTCACGTTTCATTATCTTGGATTCTCCAGCATCTGCAGTTCCCATTATCACTGATCCAGCCACTGCTGTGTTTGAGGAAAAGAGGTTTAAACCTCGATAACACTTTGTGTGTAACCATTTAACGGAACGTTTGCAGCCTAACTTTTGCAACGTATCATGGCCATCCAAATACGAAGCAGTTCTTACTGCTGTTTTTTTTTTAAACAGAATTTGCCAAACATCTGTAAATGCTCTCAGTTTCAATTATAAACTCTGGAAAATGCCCCGCCCCAACTCCCCCGATCATGTGTTATTTGCTTATGGAGAGAAATCTACTGGTTGAATTCCTGTAGCCACAGGTTTTGGGGCAGGATTTTTGTTTGACAAAGAGATACATCATGCTTTTTGCCCCAAGTTTGTACGTTTGCTTTCGAAGTACCGTAGCCGGTGAGGGGCGGCAGGGACTAACGTCCAACTGGAAAGCTGAGCCCAGAATATCAGGATGGAGCTGGGTAATACTTTGTGACAGAGAATAGAGGAGTAAGTGGGAGTAAGAAACAGTGTGGTGATAAGGGAGGGTCCTGGGAATGAAGTTTCATTGAATTGAAATGCCTGGTCAATTTGCTCATTTCGAAAGTTTGGGGCATCTCACAATAAAGTCATAGAATCGTACAGAACAGAAACAGGCCCTTTGGCATAACTTGTCCATGCCAACTGGGCTTCCCACAATAAACTAGTCTCATTGGCCTGCAAATCCCTTTTGCACCCTGTCCAATTTAATAATATCCTTCCTTTTCCTAAGGTACCAGAATTATACACAGTAATCTAAAAGTGGCCAGACCAATGTCCTGTACAATGGCAACATGACGTCCCAACTCCTATTATCAATGGTCTGACTGATGGATGCAAAAATGAAATTTGAATGGTGGCATGTGATCAGGAATGTACACTTTAATACAACAGAGTCTCACAGTACTGGAGAGTCTTTTCGATCCATCCAGACTATTCCGACTAACAATAAAGGATGTTCCCAGTCACGATGGGGCAGTCCAGAACCAGGGGGTGATGGTGTAAAGGGGACAAGGTAGGAGTGAGATGAGGAAAAATGTCTTCACCCAGAAAGTGGGGAGCATGTGGGATTCTCTGCCACAGCAAGTGATTGGGCCCAAAACATTGAATGTGACTCCATCTCTCAGTCCTGTCATCATCTCTCTATATCTCCCTCTATATCTCTCTCTCCCTCTCTCTCCCTCTCTCTCCCTCTCTCTCCCTCTCTCTCCCTCCCATCTCTCTCTCCCCCTCGCTTCCAGAAATCTTAATTGCAGGCTCGAGCGTGCGAATCAGTTTGAATTATTTTAGCCCCTCCTAACAGCCCGGTCCTGGCATCTCAGTCGTATGTGAATAATCTGGGAGATAAATGCACACGATGTTTCATTTATATATACATATGTAACAACCACTGACAGAAAGTAAACATGGAAAACACCTTCACATGCATCGCACGGGTCCACATGTAAAGTCAACCTCTTTCTGTCTGGGAGGGAAAATACTTTGGGAATTCAATCAATTTCACCTCTGACATTCCTGAAAAAGAAAATAAATAGGAGCAGAGAATGACGCCCCTCGGTCCATCTGCCAGTGGTGTAATTTGTAATCTGTGACCATCCATCTCCCTGAGAGCATTACAAACTAATTTCTCCCCACCTCCCCCTTTCCTCACAATTTACTCCCTTTAACTGCAGCAAGTAAAAGGAACACATTAAACAGTTATACAGCAGGAACAGACCCTTCAGCCCAACCTGTCCATGCCAGCCAGGTTTTCTAATCTATCCTACTACCATTTGCCTGCATTTGAGCTTGGCTATTCACCTTATCTCTTTCATGATTTTGTTGACCTCTGTAAGATCACCCAGCAACCTCCACTCTCTTGGGGGGAAAAAAGTCCCAGCCTAATTAGCCCCTCCCTACAACTGAAACCCTCCATTCCCAGGAACATCCTTGTCAATCTTTCCAGTTTAATAATATCCTGTCCATAGCATTTAATGCATTTCTGTTTTGGTCATTTAAGGATTTCTCATGATCAATCTTGCCAATGGATCCACCAAAGAGAATGAATTGCCTCCAGTTATCCCTTCCCTTTGACTCTCATCAATAAGCTGGATAAACACGACCTACTTGTGCACAGCCTTTCCAAAACGCACATGATCTTGAGGGACCAACTCCCCACCCCAGGGAGACAATCTAAAGGGGGAGATGAGGGTCCAGCTTCTGCAGATCGGTCTGCAGCTCTAAACCTTCTGGCATGGGGTCGGGGGGGAAGCTCTAGTGGCTTCTGTGGGATGACCTTGTGCTAGACAGAACAGAAAATTATACTAAACACCCAGAGACAAGTCGAATGGACTGCCTGCAACTGGAACACACAAGAAAAGGAACTAAACCTCATCTGTCGGTCCTTATCTGACATAAACACTTGTCAGAAAGGCATGAGAACGGATGCAGAGTCGACAAACTCAAAATACTAACTCAATCACTCTCTCTCTCTCTCTCTCTCTCTCTCTCTCTCTCTCTCTCTCTCTCTCTCTCTCTGCCCCACGGCCCCGATCTCCGACTCCCTGACAGATGCTGTCAGACCGGTTGAGTTGCCCCAGTGCTTTCTGTGTTGGTTTCAGATCTCCAGAACCCTGCACTGTATTGCTTTTGCAACTTTACAAGCTGTGTTCCTTGCTTCAGACACCAGTGCCCCGACTCCTGGTGAAATGGTGTCCTCTGTTGTTCAAGCATAGAGGAAAGATATGGCTAACACATTTCAAAATAACATTGCATCACTGTCAGAAAGGAAACACAGGACAATGAGACTACATTGCTTGGGAATGGTGTACATATGACCAGAGGATCAGAAGTAGGCCATTCAGCCCACCTGGCTGCTCCACCTTTCAACCATGATTGTGGCTGAACTGCTCATTCTTAACTCTACTTTGCTGCTCTTCCACCCCTTGCCCCATAACCATTGCTTCTCCTTCCTGATTGAAAATCTCTCTCAAACTTGAATATACTGAATGACCCGGCAGTGACAGCCCTCTGTGGTAAAGAATTCCACAGATTCACTCCCCTCAGAAGAAGAAATCCCTCATCTCCATCTTCAATGGACGAACGCCTATTAAGACATGATGCCCCTCTGGTCCCAAATTCTCCCACACGAGGGGCAATGGCTCCCGGTCAAATTCCTCAAAGGATCTTCAATGAGGCCTCCTCTCATTCCTATAAACTCCAATGAGGATAGGCCCAACAGACTCAATCTCTCCCTCATCAGACACTCCCTCCATACTCGGGATCAGCCGAGTGAACCTTCTTTGAACCTGCCTCCAATGCTAGACTCTCCTTCCTTAGATACGAGGCCACAAAACTGCTCACCGTATCCCAGCTGTGTCTTGTATGGTTTTCTTTAGAAAAATTTCCCAACGTTTATCTCACATTGAAGGCTGACGTTTCGGGCCTCGACCCAATGTTTCATCTAAACCCTTCTTCTGAAGAAGGATCTCGTCCCGGAACGTCAGCCTTCCTGCTCTTCTGATACTGCTGGGCCTGCTGTGTTTATCCAGCTCTACATCTTGTTATCTCAGATTCTCCAGCATTTTTAGTTCTACTATCTCTGAAAAATTTTAACCTGGATTGTAAGAAATAGTTTTCATCTGAAATCCTCAAGCAGTTGAGAATCTCTGTCCCTTTGTGAAGTACAGCTGGTTTTGAGGGCGTTCCTAACATACCATAACATCAGACAGAGTTACAGTGTGCCATGGTGTGATTGGAGATCCCCAGTGGGCAGATTTTATGCCATTCCCACTCAGTGGGCGATATGCACTCCCTGAGGAACAAGCTATGATAGCTCTATCCCTCTGTAAAATCAGCAATTACCACAAATCTGCCTTATTTATTTCCTCTTTCTGACCGTCCTCTGTCCCTCACTGTAATCAATTCTCCTTTTGTGTTTACATTGAAAACAAATGCATTCACCCTTGAATCGACTTTTTTAAAAAAAAAGCTAATCTGTTTACGACTGTCTTGCAATTTATTGCACGTGGCTGTTACTTTAGCCCTCTGTTTGCTGTATTCGGGCAGTTTAATTGTTGACTGCATGGCGGATCAGTTCTTTTTTTCAGCAGAACTCCCAGGTTTCCCCTTATTTCCTGTGGCTATCGGCCTGAAGAAGGCTAATATCAGAAATGTTGACTGCTCCTTTCCTCCACATGCTGCCTGGCTTGTCCTTCCAGCCTCCCGTTTGTCTGTCTCGGCTGTATCTTCAGCAAAAGGGGAGGGCATGGCTCAGTGAATGTCTTGTGTGTGTGCGTGTGTGTGTGTGTGTCACAGAGAGCGAGAGAGAGGGCGTGTTTCATTGAAAGGAAGAGTTTGGAGGTTTAAAGGGGGATGTGAGGTAAAAGGTTTTCACTCAGAGAGTGCTGGGGAATCTGGTACTCACTGCCTGTGAGGGTGGGAGAGGCAGAAATCCTCATCACATTGAAGAAGGATTCAGATGTGCACTTGTGATTCAAAGGCTATGGGCCAACTGCTGGGAAAATGGGATGAGGGAATAGGGAGAGATAGGAGGTACTGCAGATGCTGGAGAATCTGAGATAACAACGTGTCGAGCTGGATGAACACAGCAGCCAACCAGCATCAGACAAGCAGGAAGACTGATGTTTCGGGCCTAGACCCTTCTTCAGCAATGCTTAAGAATCAGGCTGCATTGACCCCCATCACCAAACCCCAACCTGTCCATTGTTCTCACGGTTTTCAAAATTGCATTGAGATCAGCTCTTGATCTCCCAGATCCGGATGATACAGAGTGCCCAAACTCCCTTCCCAGCTCACTGCCTCATTGTGAAAAATGTGCGCAATCACACACTCTCTCTCTCACAGACGCACACACACACACGCTCATGCATGTAGATTCACACGCACAGTCAGACTCTCACACACACTCACACCAGCCTTCCCCTCACTCTATGCTGCACCTCCCATTTCCTCTCAGTCTCACCCCAACTCCATCCTCCTTGACTAACCCCCACCCCGACAATTCAGTCCCTTTTCTCGCTATTCTCCCTCTCACGCACCGCACGCGCACAAAGACACGCACACACTTACATGGTCAGATATTCACACACAGTCTTACGGACACATACACACAGGAACAATTTCACACACACGTCCTTCACAGGTGCGTGCGCACACACACGGTCTGACACACAGTCACACCAGCTTGCATTCACACAAACACATGATTGCTCAAACAAATTCATTCACAAAATTACATTGAATATCACACACCCACACACACTCACAACTGTCATAATCTCTCTCTTACATTCCCTTACTCATTCACATGCACTCACAGTTTATGCTCCCACTCTTGTACAAACTCACATTATCTCACACACAATTTCAGACAAACTCACACTCAGCCACACACAGCCTCTTAAACTCTAATTCTCACAGAAAAACACATTCACAACACACTCTTGCTCTCTCTCGCACACACACACACTCTCACACACATTCACGCACAGTCACACAAAACATCCTACGCGCACATTTAATCTCACAAACCATCTCAGACGCTCATTGACATAAACTTTCCTCAAACATTTTCTCTCACACATACTCCTTCCCTTACCCTCTACCCCTCCCTATCACGATATCTCACCCTCCATCCCGCACCCTCCCATCTCCCTCCCCACCCACACATGAGCCACGGATGGAAGGGGCGATGCTGGTGACCCAGGGGAGACTGCGGCTGACGTGTTTGCTCACTGCACCTTGCATCACCTTCCCATCCCTGACAGTAATCCCCAAGTTCGGTCTCTGATACCTGCCTCACATTGGATCACCGGGGGCTCCACCAACGCACCTTGATTTTTAAAAAACAAATCCAGCAATTTGTTGTGTGTTACAATTTTATTCATCACCAAAGGCAGAATTGTTGTGTACAAAAGCAAATATCATCAAGAAATTACATTTACAATAGCACAGCGATAGATTAAACCCATCCCAATGTACACCATCCATGAACAATACTTCCCACTGCTTCATAAATACCGGGCCCATTGTGTTTTCATTTAGTTTTCCATCTCAACACAGGGTTCAGAGGGAGGGGGAGCTGTGAAGGAGGATGCAGAGATGCTTCCATGCGATTGGGTTAAGTTGAGTGAGTGGGCAAATGCACGGCTGATGCAGTTTGATGTGGATTGATGTGAGGCGACCACTTTGGGAGAAATAAGAAAACAGAAATGCAGATTATTATCGAAATGGTGATGGTTCGGGAAAGCAGCACGGAGGACAGGAGTTGGAACATCATGTTGTGGCTGTACAAGGCATTGATAAGGATATTCTTGTAGCATTGTGTACAGTTCTGGTAATGTTGCTACAGGAAGGATGTTGTTGAACTGGAAAGGGTGAAAAAAATGAACATAACCATGTTGTCAGGAATGGAGAGTTTGGGCTACAAGGATAGGCTGGTTTATCCAGAGCATCAGAGGCTGAGGGGTGGCCCTTTGAAGGTTTTAAAAATCATGAGGGACATAGATAAGGTGAAAGCCAAGGTCTTTAACCCCAGGGTTGGAGAGTCCAAACGTAGAGGGCAAAGGGTTAAGGTGAGAAGGGAAAGATTTAGAAGGGGCCTGAGGGGCAAATCTTTCGCACAGATAGTGGTGGGTATATGGAATGAGCTGTCAGGGGAAGTGGTGGAGGTGGGTAAAATTATAAATATTTGAAAGAAATTTTGGCAGATACATGGATAGGAAAGGTTGGAAGGGATATGGTTCAAACACAGGTAAACAGGGCTGGGTCAGTTTAGGAAACCAGGTTGGCATGGACGAGTTAGGCCGAAGAGTCACAGAGCACAGAAATAGCCCCTATGGCTCTATGATGAGGGGCACAAATGCTGTCTTTACCAGCAATGCCCCACATCCTTCGCCTGAACGACGGGTCATCATGATTAAAAAATAGCAATAAGTCAGTCACCATCCTTACTGGCTCTAATGTGAACAATTCATCAGCACAGTCCTGCTGTTCCATTCAACGGTACCTGGTACCTATTGACCAGAACCTTTGGCCCTCGCGCTGGTGTTGTCCCTGATGGTGTTCACCAGTTTCCAATCGGACCTGCGCTGCTCCTTTCTTGGTGACCAGCAATTGTCAGATCCAGACGGCGTCAATGTTAAAATCTTAATGTCTTCTACCAAGCCTGTACTTACATCAACCCAAACCCTTTTGTGCTGCAGCGAGAGTGTCTGTATGTCGGGACTAAAAAGCCGACATTTTTTAATTCATGGGATGAGGGCATTGCTGGCCAGGCCAGCATTTGTTGCCCATCCTTAGCTGTCCAGGGGGCTGTTAAAAATCAACCACTTTGCTGTGGGTCTGGAGTCACATGAAGGCCAGACCAGGTAAGGATAGCAGTTTCCTTCCCTAAACCACGTGAGTGAACCAGATGGGGTTTCCCAACAATTGATTCACAGTCACCATCAAACTCTCAATTACAGAATTTTGATGAATTTAAATTGCACCATCTGTGTTGCAGGATTTGAACTCGGGTCCCCAGAACATCACTGGAACATCAGGATTAACAGTTCCGCGATAATCCCATGAGGCCATCGCTTCCCCATTCAAAGGTCAAGCCTTCCGCTCTGGAGGTGTGTGATCCTCCGTCCTGACAATGTGACGTTTCCAAAATACCTGCAGCGGAGAGAAATCCCCCACATTCCAGTTCCCACAATGGGTTTTGGAATCTCAGAAAGCCGAGTTGAGGTGTCCAGCAGGGGTTACGGATCATTGGGAAATCTAGTTTTCTCCGTACAGACTCCATTTCAGCCATGCCTTTTCTATCCAGTTTGTTCAGTGGCTTGCAGCTCAGTGTGTGTTCCTTCTGTGGGGCCAGAAGTTGCTCGTTCAAACCCCATACCCCAGGTCTCTTTCGCCCTGGAATGCAACCATTGAAACTGGATGGTTTCTGTGTTTTTATATCACCCACCTGTCAGATCCTTCTGACTATTCCTGTTCAAAGTTGGGCAGAACGGGGGTGATTCCTGTTCCATGAGCAGAAGGTGGCAGATGATGTATTCCTCCCCTTAAACTTTGTGAGGGGTAGGTCATGCCTTACAAACCTTATCGAGTTTTTTGAGGATGTGACTAGAAAGGTTGATGAGGGTCGAGCTGTGGATGTGGTGTATATGGACTTCAGTAAGGCATTTGATAAGGTTCCCCATGGAAGGCTCATTCAGAAGGTCAGGAGGAATGGGATACAGGGGAACTTAGCTGCTTGGATACAGAATTGGCTGGCCAACAGAAGACAGCGAGTGGTAGTAGAAGGAAAATATTCTGCCTGGAAGTCAGTGGTGAGTGGGGTTCCACAGGGTTCTGTCCTTGGGCCTCTACTGTTTGTAATTTTTATTAATGACTTGGACGAGGGAATTGAAGGATGGGTCAGCAAGTTTGCAGACGACACAAAGGTCGGAGGTGTCGTTGACAGTGTAGAGGGCTGTTGTAGGCTGCAGCGGGACATTGACAGGATGCAGAGATGGGCTGAGAGGTGGCAGATGGAGTTCAACCTGGATAAATGCGAGGTGATGCATTTTGGAAGGTCGAATTTGAAAGCTGAGTACAGGATTAAGGATAGGATTCTTGGCAGCGTGGAGGAACAGAGGGATCTTGGTGTGCAGATACATAGATCCCTTAAAATGGCCACCCAAGTGGACAGGGTTGTTAAGAAAGCATCTGGTGTTTTGGCTTTCATTAACAGGGGGATTGAGTTTAAGAGTCGTGAGATCTTGTTGCAGCTCTATAAAACTTTGGTTAGACCGCACTTGGAATACTGCGTCCAGTTCTGGGCGCCCTATTATAGGAAAGATGTGGATGCTTTGGAGAGGGTTCAGAGGAGGTTTACCAGGATGCTGCCTGGACTGGAGGGCTTATCTTATGAAGAGAGGTTGACTGAGCTCGGTCTCTTTTCATTGGAGAAAAGGAGGAGGAGAGGTGACCTAATTGAGGTATACAAGATAATGAGAGGCATAGATACAGTTGATAGCCAGAGACTATTTCCCACGGCAGAAATGGCTAGCACGAGGGGTCATAGTTTTAAGCTGGTTGGTGGAAAGTATAGAGGGGATGTCAGAGGCAGGTTCTTTACGCAGAGAGTTGTGAGAGCATGGAATGCGTTGCCAGCAGCAGTTGTGGAAGCAAGGTCATTGGGGTCATTTAAGAGACTGCTGGACATGCATATGGTCACAGAAATTTGAGGGTGCATACATGAGGATCAATGGTCGGCACAACATTGTGGGCTGAAGGGCCTGTTCTGTGCTGTACTGTTCTATGTTCTATGTTCTATGTTCTAAACATGGACCAACTGGAAAGCTCAATCCTCAGACATGTACATGAGAGGGAATGAGGGGCAGGTATTAAATTTCCAAAGACCACCAGCTGCTGAAATAGTTTTGTAAATTCAAAACTAACGGCCTGCAATATCCAGAACAGACCAACAGATGCAACAACATGAAATTAGCTTCAAAATGAGTGGAGCAGAACTATGTGTGAAACATGGTTTCCATCGCAAAGTTCACAAGTTTGGGATCTATGCACATGAGTTACATTGTACCTCTTAACCAGACAGTCTATAAAAATCAAATGACCCGCCTCTCATCTGTCTTCTTCTTTCTTAAGCGTGTGGAATATTCTGGAAACATTTCCACCCGCTCTTTCTTCTTCCTCTGAGAGCTCGCTGAGGTTCAGTGTGGCGTATGTGATACAGGAATCATTGGGGTCAGGCTTGGCATCCTGCAATTGGAATGATATTAGAATGGAATTGGAATCGAGTGGGAGCAGGAAGGTGAAGAGGTGGGAGACGTCGTTTGTAGGTAAAGGTAGGAGTGGATATCAGGGGAAAACAGGAATCTCCAACAGGAAATTCAGTGCCACAAGTTAGGAATCTGGGTAGTGCAGTGGTAATCTCCCTCCCTCTGAGCCAGGAGGCTGGGGTTCAAGTCCCACCCACGCCCGAGGTGTGCCATACAGATGATAAAAGTGGGAAGGTGATGTCAGAGCTGTACAGGACTTTGGTGAGGCTGCAGATGGAGCACTGTGTGCAGTTCCAGTCTCCGCACTATAGTAAGGATGTAATTGCACTGGAGGGGGTGCAGAGGGATATTCACCAAGATATTGCCTGGGTCAGAACATTTCACCAGTGAAGTGAGGCTGGACAGGCTCAGGTCGATGCTTGGAGCAGAAAAGGCTGAAAGGGCTTTTGATTTGTTTCCATTCACTCAGGGACATTGGCATTGCTGGTTGGGCCCAGCATTTGTTGCCCTGTCCCTAGCTGCCCTCTTGAGAAGGTGGTATTGAGCCGCCTTCTTGAGCTGCTACAGCCTCATGTCCTGTTGGTTGACTCACAATTCGCTTCAGGAGGGAACTCCAGGATTTTCACCCAGTGACACTGAAAGAACAGCCAATGTATTTCTAAGTTGGGATGGTGAGCGGCTTGGAGGGGAACACACAAGGGGTGGTGTTGCCATGTATCTGCTGCCCGTGTCCTTCTGGATGGATGTGGTTGTTGGTTAGGAAGGTGCTGTCTGGGGATCTTTGGGAAATTTCAGTCGTGTATCTTGTAGATGCTACATACTGTAGCTACCAATTGGGTGTGAATGACAATGAACTGGCAACTATTTAATGTCACGGTCAGTGATGTTTCAATTCTGTACAGGAGTAACTGGAACACCAACACCAGTAATGCCACAAGTTTGAAACTCACTTATCCCCAGGCACTGGAAGTGGAATGTGAAACAGTGAGTGACCTACTCCATTGATAAAGCATTGTTGGATATTTCCCACTGTGTTTAAAGGCAGGCACAAAGCTCGGGGGGAGGAGACCTGTGAAGGAGGCTACAGAGATGCTTCAGTGTGATTTGGACAATTCAGTAAGTGGCAGCTAATGTAGATCAGCATGAGGTTATCCAACTGAGAGCAAAAACAGGAAGGTGGTGATTATCCAAACGGTGATGGATTGGGAGTGGGGGAGGTGCAATGAGACCTGCGTGTCCCCCGTACACCAATCGCTGAAAGTGAGTATCTCAGGAGCAGCGGGTGGTGAAGGAGGCAAATGAGATGCCGGCCTTCAAGCGAGAGGGCTCGAGCCCAGGAGCCGGGATGTCTTGCTGCAATTGTGCAGGCTGAGACCAAACCCTGGAGTGTTGTGTGTGCAGTTTGGGGTCTCCTTATCTGAGAAAGGATGTCCTGGCTATGGAGGGAGTGCAGTGAAGGTTTCACAGACTGATTCCTGGGATGGCAGGATTGACACATGAAGACAGACTGGATTGGCTAGGATTATATTCACTGCAGTTTAGGAGAATAAGGGTAGAATCTCATGGAAATATGTAAAATTCTAACAGGACTAAACGGGGCAAACGCAGGAAGGATATTCCCAATGACTGGGAGGAAGTCAAGAACCAGGGGGTTGCAGTCTAAAGGAGATGGGTAAGGACTGAAATGACGCGAAATGTAAGGACCTTGTGGGATTCTCTCCCTCAGAAAGCAGTCAGGGCCAGAATATTGAATGGGAGAGCAGCCTGGAAGGGCTGAATGGCCGACTCCTGCTCCTACTTTCTAAGGTGTTTCCTGTGATCAGTCTGATGTGAACCAATAGTTAATGTTTTACTGCGCAGATGTAAGTTATAAATCTACCTGCACTTCCTGTGGAAATAGCTATGGTCTATTTAGGCTTAAAATGTAACATACCTTCTTCCCATTCGAGGAGAAACCAACACTGCTGCCTGAAAATAAAACAGACCAAGTTGAGAAGGAACTCTTTGGAGACATTGACGATTCAATTTGGACAAATTGAAGGCTGTCAACATTAAAGATGTAACTGAATCTTTCAAAAGCATGGCTGTGTTTTTATATTGGTGCAATGCTTAATAAATTGTCTTCCTCAATCAGCCCAGAAACTTCAGGAGATCGCATTTAGAAACCTCGCTCTGGCTAAAGCCTGCAATTTGCATTCAGGTCAATCACACAGAGGGTCAGTTTTTTTAGGATGCAGGTCATTGCAACATCTTCAGCAGGCCGCCTTAATCTTATCAGCCTTTGCATCACTCGCCCTGTTGTTATACATGAAAACGACAAGAGTGAGCCATACAGATAACGTCCATTTGGGTTTTAGCTGTTGTATGCTGATAGTTCCAGATAGCTCAGTTGGCTAGATGGCTAGTTTTTGTAATACATGACATGCCAACCCTTGCCAACAGCATGGGTACAATTCCCACACCAGCTGAGGCTACCCTGAAGGATGCTCCTTCTGAACCTCTCCCCTCTCCTGAAGCATGGTGACTCTCAAACAAGTTAAAACACCACCCAGTTCTCCTTCACGTACTGTCTCTCTCCGATGAAAGAGCAGGATGGTGGCCATGTAAAACATGACCATTTACTGCTCATTCCCTTCAGACAAAGGCTAGAATGTGTTTGGATTCCATTGTACACAAGGCCAACTTCAGTTCAAATGTCCCTTGTGGGTGTTGACAGGTATCCGTGTGATAATTGTAAGTTCATCTTTCTGAGCAACAATATGACATGCGGTGCTTTTATTTTCTCTGTCATCTCAAATCAGCAGGTGGTAGCATTTTGCATATCCGCCTTGCGTATTATATGAGGAAAATGGAACTTGCTTTCTCTTTATCCATAGATGCTGCCATACCTGCTGAGCACCTCGTGAAATATCTGAATTTATGTCTGATGTCCAGCCTCCACAGTTCTTAGTCTGATGAGAAAATGATCTACGTCTGCCTCAGTTAAGTATAAAATGCATGTCCCACTGCTTACGTCACGCACAGAATGTTTCTACATGTACAAAACAGTAATTGGGAAGCGACCGCCATCATAACACAGTCACCAACACACACAGTGATATATTTTTATTTCATTCATTCACAAGGTGTCACTGGCCAGGCCACCATTTATTGCCCACCCCTAACTGTCTCTATTGCTGTGGGTCTGGAGTCACATGTAGGTTTGACCAGGAAAGGATAGCAACTTCCTTCCCTTAAAAGCATTAGTAAATTCATCGTGCTTTCCCCAACAATTGGCAATGGTTTCATGGTCACTAAACTCTGAATTCCAGATACTTATTGATTTCAAATTCTGTGGGAGGATTCAAACCCAGGTCCCCAGAACATTAGCGGGGGTCTTTGGATTAACAGTGAAGTGATAATATCACTAGACTATTCCCCTTCTGATTGAAATAACCAGGTGTGGAGCTGGATGGACACAGCAGGCCCCACAGGGTCAGAGGAGCAGGAAAGCTGACATTTAGGGTCTGGGCCCTTATTCATTTTCTGAAACATTGGCTTTCCTGCTCCTCTGATGCTGCATGGCCTGCTGTGTTCATCCAGCTCCACACCTTGTTATCTCAGACTCCAGCATTGGCAGTCCCTGTTAACCCTTTCTCATTGCTCTGTGTGTCTGTTCTGAGTCACTGACAACATATAAATCATCTCCAAATCCTTGACCCTATCTGCAGGGGAACAAAGGGTCATAGCAGGTCAGATCAGGGCTTGTTTCTGATTGGCTGCTTTACTGTCCATTCCTTCACAAATGCTGGAGATTTCTTTTGGTAGACCCTCTATTCCCTCACACTCCTGTCACTGCAAGCACTGTGGTATTTCTCTATTTGGAACTGGCCACACACAGAGACATTTCCACAGAAACTGGGATCATGACATTGTTGGAGCTGCAATGATTCTCTGTCTCTCTCTCTCTCTCAAACATAGCATTAAACAAACAAAATATTTACCAGACTCTGTTCTCTTTTTGGTGGTGACCACTGAATAAACTATATCCGCAGCGGTGTTTTCGACGAAGAAATAAAGTGCACATGAAAAACACACATCAATCAGAGAGCAGCATTATAATGGGCTAAATGACACATAAATCATCAATGCATAGATTCATGGATAGATACTAAATTTAAGAGCTGGATGGACAAATTTGATTGACTGATAGATGGATAGACAGACAGATGTTTTAAGATTGAGAGAGATAGTTCTTGTTAAATAAGGGGGATCAATGGTAATGGGAGAAGGAAGGGGAATGAGATTGACAAACATATCAGCCTTGGTCGAGTGGCACAGCTGACTTGATGGACAGAATGGACTAATTCTGCTCCTATATCTTATGGTCCTACAGCATTATCTAGATAAGAAGATGCATAGATAAATAAATACGCATACAGATAATATCCTTGGTGATCATTAAGTTTGCTACGACCACTATAAAGACTGCTGTACAGGAAGCTTGCTTCCCTTCATTATCACTTGCATGGAGCACTTGTGTCTCTGAGGAGCCAAGCCTTTGTACACAATCACTCATTGTAACCAACATCAGTTGGATTTCTCAATACCAGAGTACTGCGCCCTCAGTTTCCGACATTACTTCCAATAAAATAAGCATGGTGTGTCAGGCAAAACACCCTGAAGGAAGTCCAGTCACAAGGTATTAACAGCAACAGCCATCTGGAAAAGACACTGGTTAAAGATAGGGGTTTATAGCTCAGCAGTAGACCCATCAGCCTATCAGGCCTGTGCTGGCCAAAAGCAAACACCTCCCGATTCTCTAATCAAATTTCCCCAGCACCTGCCTCCATAGCCTTGGCATCACAAGTGCACATCTCAATCTTTCTTCAATGTGATGAGACATTCTGCCTCTCTCACCCTTACAGGCAGTGAGTTCCAAATTCCCCATCATCAGCTGGATGAAAACATTTTCCTTCATATCTCCCTCTAAATCTCCTGCCCCTTACCTTCAATCTTTGTCCAACCCCTTGGTCACTGATTCCATCAAGAAGGGGGAAGGGTTTCTTCCTGTCTACCGTATGTCTGCTCCTTATCATTTTATACACCTCAAAGCAGGAGGAGTTGGCGTCTTTGAGGGTGAAAGGGATTGAAGTGTCCGGGGGAGAAAACTGGGAACCGGGGATTGAGTTGGATGGCCAGCTGTGACACTACCCAATGGGTGGGCCAATGGGAAGGCTGAATGGCCTCCTTGTTTCTCTCAGAAGCAGGGACTGAGTTAGATAGTCAGCCATGATCATAACGAATGGAAGAACAGGATAGGAGGGCTGAATGGCCTAGTCCTGTTTCCTGGCTGCTGTCCTCCCCTTCAGCCTCCACAGCTCCAAGGAAAACCACCCCATTCTAGCCCAGCTGACAGCTCGGACGTTTGACCAGAATTCCTACCAGGTTATGGTGCACCGTCACTGTGTGGGGCTCTATAACCACACCGATTCAATGGCACTCACCAGCATTGTGTGCTGCTCCGATTACTGCATACTCCACGTTGCTGGCTGCTGCCGCTTCACCAGAAGCTTGGGATCTATTTCCAGTAGAAAGGGGAAGGGAAGGAAGTTGTCATTTCAAACACAACGCTTTCAACACCACGCTCAGCTTCAACAAAACAGCAAAGCTACCATGGAAATTACAAAGCCCAGTGAGACCCTGTTATTCATTGGTCCCACGTCCCTGGTTTCCATCCAAACTTGGCACTTTCTCACCCTCAAGGAGCTTCCCAATTCCCCATCGCTTTTCACTTATGTCCTTTGGGGAAGGAAATCTGCTATTCTTACCTGGTCTGGCCCATTTGTGACTCTAGAAGCTGGTTAACAAAACTGCCCTCTGGGGGAATTAAGGATGGGCAATAAAATGCTGGCCCTGCCAGTGACACGCACACCCCTGTGAATGAATAAAAGTCACCTGGGACTTTCCAGGAGTATTGTTCCCTAGTTTGTCAGGCTCATATTAAAAAGATAAGGAAATACTCAAGCTCCCTCTCTCAGTTCTTCTGCTCGTTGTCGCTCCCTGATGAAGGGGAATCAGGATAAACAATGGCAAATATAAAATTTGCAGTTTCATCCCCTTACCTCTTGGCCTGTGACACAGGTGAGGAATTGCCTGCAGGTAGAGATATAACATTCTTAGCATATTGTACAGTAGCTTTGCACTGTTACAGACAGGAGCTGCAAAGCCCTTTCTCAGTCATAAGCAGAGAGCAAACACATCAATAGATGAGAATCATCAAACCCATCTGAATGCACATTAACCAGTTGTGACAGCGATCAGGTGAGGGTTTAGTTAGTGTCTGAGTGAGGGCCAAGGTCAGAGTTAGGGTTAGCATTAGGATTAAGTATTGTTTTATGGTGAGGGTTAGTATTCAGTTTAAGGTTAGTGTTGGGATTCAGATTAGGATTAGGGTCATGGTTAAGTTTTGGGTTATGGGTTGGGTGAGAGTTAGAGTTAAGGTTGGTTCAGCATTAAGGTTCGGTTTAAGGTTAGCATTGGGTTAAGGCAAGGGTTACGGCGAGGGTCAGTGTTCAGTCTAGGGCTAGGCTTAAGGCTTGGGTTAGTGCATTAGTTTTAGTTAGCATTTGGCTGAGAGGCAAGATTAGAATGAGTATGAGAGCTCGGTTTAGGACTAAGATTTAGTTTAGCGGTAGGATTGAGTTTAAATTCGGGTGAGGATTTGTGGAGCAAGGATTTGAGGGGGCTGAATGGCCTCCTCCTGTTCCTGATTCACACGATCTTATGCCTCTCCTCTTCTCTGAGGTAACACAGAGTGGGAGTATTGGTCACATTTACCCGATCCAGGAGGCTAACTTGGTGAGTGCTCTCCCTCCTACTGTCAGGAACACGGTCTACCCCAGTTCCTGACCCAACAACTCCTTCCCCGGGGCCCCCACACCAACCCTGTCCAGCTGCAAAGGTTATATTGGGGCGGGGACGGCAGTGCCATGCCCCGGGGAACAAACCCGATCCCCGTGGGAAGTTACAGACCTGTGTGCCCCCTCCTGTGGATGAACCACGCCGACGCGATCAGGCCGGCGAACAGCAGAACTGGGACGAGCGAGGCCGCGATCTCCGTGGAATAACTCCGAGCTGAAATCCAACAACATCCGGCTCACGTTAACAAACTCAGCGGGAAGTGTTACCGCATCAGCCCTGTGTGAGGCACACGATCAGCATCAGAGTGACCAACCCCTGCAGGTACGTAACTCCCTGCCACCCACGGGGGGATGGAAAACACGGAAGAATTGAACCCATTGAGCTCCCTACATCAATCCCACTTTCCTGCACTCGGCCCCCTACAGCCTGGAATGTTATGGCACGTCGAGTTTCATTCAAGTTCTCTTTAAAGGCTGGGAGGTTTCCCACCTCAACTACCCTCCCAGCCCCCACAGCCCTGTGGGTGAGACAATCCTCAAACCCCCTCTCAACCTCCTGCCTTTCACTTTCAAATGATGCTGCCCTTGTTATTTACACTTCCACCCAGGGGAGCAGCTGCTTCCTCACCCCCCCACAGCAGTCCCTGTGCCACACAGACTGACACACCTCTATCAGTTCCCCCTCAGCATTCCCTGCTCCAAAGAAAACAGCCTGAGCTTACTGAGCATCTCTTCATCGCTGAAATGCACCACCCCAGGGCAACGTCCTGGTGAATCTCCTCTGCACGCCCCTCCCCATAAGACTTACACTTCCAGATTTTTATTGCGCTCAAATTCTACCATCGGGTATGAGCGGGGTTTGAACTGGGATCCCGGGAAAATGACCCAGGCAGCTGGATTAATAACCTCACGTCACCTTCCTAACTGAGATGGTTAATTGTTTCTGACTGGCACGGACTGGATGGAGCGAATGGACTTTCCCTGTGCTCTGTCTGTGTCTGATCTGACTGTCACTGTTACCTCGCAGCGTGAATTCGATGTAGTCGCTGGTCACGTTAAAAATGGTGCCGTCGGTTCCTGTGTTGATCGCTGCACAGTGATACCTCCCGACACTGTCTCTCCGGAATGAATGAATAACCAGCTCACCACCATCGGCAGTCACATGGGAGCTCGCACTGCCGTTCCTTAGCGGCACGTTGTCTCGGTACCAAATGAACTGGGGCTCAGTGCCTTCCCTCACCAGGCACCGGAGAACAAGGCGGTCCCCGGGCTGTATCTCAGTCCCGTTGGTGCGGGGTATCAGCACAGCATCTGAGACAGGAACTGAGGAGAAAACACGCCGAGTTCAAAACCATGGAGTTCGCGCATCGATTGAGGCTATCAGTGGGGACCAGTTTAATGCAAATAATTTGAAAGGGAGTGAAGCAGTTTGATGGATTTAAAATCTAATGGAGAGTTTTAATTCTCCCCAACGATCAACATCTTGGAGTTTATCATTGAGAGAAAGAAAATCTAACCATCGCGCACCTGATGTTCAATGGCGTTGCCGTTCCTGCTTCCCTCAGTATTAACATCCTGGGGGTTACCATTAACAGAGAATCTAACCATTGAGCCCGTGATGTTAATGGCGCTACCATCACTGAATGCCCTCACACGGCCAACGCCCTTGGGGAATGTGACCATTGCATCATACAGCGTGGAACAGGCCATTCGGCCTATTGCGTCTGCACTGACAATAACTGTCCCTAAAGGTGCGCTAATTCCAATTTCCTGCCACGGTCACGTATCCTTAAATGTTATGGTGCGACAAGTGCTTCTTCAAATATATTTTAAAGGTTTATTTTAGGTTTCTCCTCGCCACTAAATTCCCAGGATGCTTTCCATTCACCCTGTCCATCCCCCCCCATAATCTGATGCACCTCATTCATGACCCTCCTCAGTATTCCCTGCTCTAAAGGAAACAATCCCAGCCTATCTAGTGTGTCCTTACAGCTCACTTGTTCCAACCGAGGAAACAACCTGGTTCTGTACCCCCTCGTCTGTACCCACTCTAGTGCTATCACACCCTTCCTGCAGTCAGATGACCAGAAATGCACACAGTACTCCAGAATCTAACCATTGCCCTTGACATTCAATGGTCTGACCATCACTGAATTCCCCACTATCATCATCCTAGTGTTCATCATTGACCACTAACTAAATCAGACTACCCAAATACTGTGACTGCAGTAGCAGGCCAGAGGTTTGGAATCCTGCAGCAAACAATTCACCTCTGACACACCAATTCCCGCCCAACATCGACATTACACAAGTCTGGAGTGTGATGGAATACTCCCTACTTGCCTGGAGGGGTGCAGCCCCAACAACACTTTAGAAGCTCAACACCATCCACAGAAAAATCTACTCCCACTTGATTGCCACATCCCCAAACATCCAATCCCTACATCACTGACACAGTTGTGACAGTGTGTACCATCTACAAGACACATTGAGGAAATCCACCAAAGATTGTGAGGCAACACCTTGTAAACCCACAGCCACTTCAATCCTGAAGGACAAGGGCAGCAGATACATGGGAACACCAGGACAAATTCCCCTCTGAGCCACTCACCATCCTGACTTGGAAATATATCGGACATTTCTTCAGTGTTGTCGGGCCATAATCCTGGAATTCCCTCCCTGACAGCAATGTGGGTCAACCGACAGCACATGGATTGCAGCGATTCAACAAGGCAGCTCACCACCACCTTCTCAAAGGGGGGCAACGAGGGAGAGGGACTGCGTTGCCCATGTCCCACGCGTGAATAAATAACTCCCTATGGAGTAGGCCTGCCTGTCATCATTCACCAAACATAGCACCCTGTTTGTTGTAAATAATTTAAGTTCAGTTCATTTTTAGAATAGGGAAGTGAGAAACAAGCTCAGTCATGGCGAAACTGAATGGCTAATGAAATCGTGCCGAACAGAGACAAACGGGTGTTGTTGGGAGAAGGAAACCGGCCATCCTTACAAAGCATGGAACTCTGTGTGACTCCAAACCAAAAGTGCGGGCCATTTCTACAAACCGCCTTCTGAAGGGGCCGAGTAAGTCAGTCTCTTCTCAGAAATACAGTCTTTTGACAAGCTTCTTCTCAAATTGTGATTCAGAAAATAAACCCTCATAAACACCAAGCCCACATCCCACCCTGGAAATGGTCGACACTTGACCAATCACCTCCCTTCACACTCTCAACGCCTGGTGTTCTGGCCATAACCAACACTCTGGGGCAGGAGGTTCAGAGGGGTTGTGAGGAAAATCATTTTTACTCACAGGATCTGGAACTCACTGCCTGTGAGGGTAGGGGAGGCAGAAACCCTCATCACATTGAAGGAGTGTTTAAATGGTCCCTCACGATGCCAAAGCTCTGGGGCCAAGCGCTGGGGAAATGGGGATTAGAGAATAGTGAGGTGGCTGTTTCTGACTCAATGGGCCGAAAGGCCTTTAATTTGTGCTGGAGACTCTGCAATAATGGCAGATAGTTCACGTTTCACGGAAATGTGAACATTGTCGCTCCTCTTCCTCAGACCATAATTTGTCTCGATCGCTTCACAGGCGTAATTCCCAGAAACGTTTGCAGCCACTGCGTTGATCGTGTACACACCGCCAGCATCCGGCGCTGTCTCCAGGGCGCTGCCATCTCTGTAAAATGTGTAGTGAAGCCGGATGGAGCGCCGCGCTGCCTGAGCAATGCACGTCAGCGTGACCCGGAGCCCCTCAAATACTTCAGCCGCCAGCTCCACCCTCAGTACGGGCTTGGCAAAGCGTTCTGGAATGTAACACACAGTCGGGGCTCATCTATCAACTGTTATAGTCACAGAGCGAAAGGTACAGCAGTGATGAGGGGCAAAGAATGTGAGCATTTAGTGACAAAGGATGGGGACGAGAGCAAAACTATCTTTCTCTTGCTTTCCAAATTTCAAACTCTGTTTCAATGCCACTAGATTCACAGAATCATAGAGTCATAAAGCACGGAAACAGACCATTCAGCCCAACTCGTCCATGCCGACCAGGTTTCCCAAACCGCTCTAGTCCCATTTGCCCGTGTTTGGCACATATCCCTCTGCACCTTTCCCATCCGTGTACCTGTTCAAATTTCTTAAATGTTGTAATTGAACAAGCCTCCAACACTTCCTTCCTTCCATATGCACCACCCTCTGGGTGGAAACACTGTCCTTCAGGTCCTTTTAAAATCCTTCCCCTCTCTTCAAATCTGTGCCCTTTAGTTTTGGACTCCCCTACCCTGGGAAAAAGACCTTATCTCTGCCCCCGAAACCTATTTAATTTCACCCCTCAGCCTCCAACACTCTCGGCTGTTCTGTCTCTCCCTTTCACTCAAAACCCTTTCAGTCTTCAGGAATCCTGGGATGGGTACAGCATAAGTGTTTGTCCTCCTCATGTCTCTGTTGGGCGTTGTGCTTTGTTCTCTCTCCTTCTCTGTGAGCTTGCCTTTATCACTCTCATCAGAGAATCTGCCACTAGAAGTGGCGATCTAAGGGAATGTTATCAATCACTCCCAGGATTATGAAAAGAATAGGGGCTGTATGCTTTATACCTCAATTACACACAGCACCATCAGGATTCCATCAGCAGTAACTGTGTATTGAATCAGTCACCTTATTTAAGAATGGATATAAATTAATTGTGTGAGGTTCAGACAATTTCAGGCTGTAAGATGTAGGAGCAGAAGTAGGCCGTTCTACCCATTGAGTCTGAAGCCCTTTTCAATGAGATAGTAATTGACCTGATCAATATTAATACCAATTTTCTGCTCTTTATTCCCCATAATCTCCCTGATTAAACATCTCTCTCACTCTCTCAGCCTTGAATATTCTCAACAACCCAGCCACGACAAGCCTTTATGGTGAGGAATTTCACAGATTCACTCCCCTCTGAAAGGAGAAATTCCTCCACACCTCTGTCATCAATGGGTGATATCACCTTATTCTGAGACAATGCCCCTCTGGTCCCAAACTCTCCCACACAAGGGGCAACAAACTCTCTCTGCATCTCCCCTGTCAGATCCATCCAAAAATCATCAATAAATTTGGCCCTCATTCTTCTAAGCTACGAGGACAGGGCCAACCTACTCAAACTCTCCCTCATCAGACAATCCCACCATATATGCAGTCAGCCAAGTGAACCTCTCTGGACTGCTTCCAATGCCCAGTCTATCTTTCTTCAGATATGGGGCCTCAAAACTATTCACAGTATCCCCATGGTCTGAATAGTGTCTTGTAGAGTGTTAGCAAAACCTCCTGAGTTTTATATTCCATTCCATTTGAAATGAAGGCCCCTTGCCTTCCCAACCCCACCATTGTACGTGAATGCTAACTTTATGTGATTCACAGATGTGTACTCCCTGGTCCCTCAGCCCTGTTGCATTTTTGCAGTCTTTCTCAATTTAAATAATATTCGACTCCACTATTACTTCTGCAAAATTGCAAAACTTCACACTTGCCCATATTATATTCCATCTGTGGGACTTCTGCACATTTCCTTATAACCCATCTGTATCCTCTGCAAGCTCTTTGTGTCATTCTCATCCTTTGCCTTCCTAACTGTTCCCTTGTCTTCCACAAAAGTGATGACAGTCCAATCCATTGACAGGCTCAGACCCAGGAGGAGTGGGCTTCTTGTGAAGAGAAGATGGAAAGGCTGGAGACATGATGAAGGTTAGTTAAGCGGACAAGGGTATCTTGATCAATGGGACCAACAGGTAGATGGAGTGCAATTTGGATAAATGTGAGGTGTTGCATTTTGGTCAAACAAACAAGGGCAGGACTTACACAGTTCATGGTAGGGCCCAGGGTAGTATTGTCAAACCAAGAGACCGAGTGGTGAGGGCACACAGTTCCTTGAAACTTTGTCACAGGTAGACAGAGTGGGAAAGAAGGCGTTTGGCAGGCTTGCCTTCATTGCTCAGACCATTGAGTTGGGTCATCATGTTGTGGATGTACAGGAGGTGGGTAAGCCACTTTAGTCCTGTGAGTATTACGTGGAATCCCAGTGACATTACTGTGGGGAGGATGTTAGTAAACTAGAAATGTGGCAAAAATCAAGATTTTCAAGAATATTGCTGAGACCCAAAGGAGAGGCCAGCACTCTTTTCCTGAGGGTGTTCGAGTTTGAGGGGTGGTCTTATCAAATCATGGGATCCACAGATAAGTTGAATAGCCACGACCTTTCCCCATGGGTGGGAGTGGGGTAGGGCGGAGGTTCTGAAACTTAGAGGGCATGGTTTTAAAATGAGAGGGGAAAGGTTTAAAAGGGACCCGAGGGACAACATTTTCACACAGAGAGTGGTGCGTGTAAGGAATGAGCTGCCAAATATGGTAGAGGTGTATACAATTACAACATTTAAAAGACGTTTGAAAGGTATATACACAGGAAATGCTTAGAGGGATATGGGCCAAACACAGGCAAATGGGACTAGTTCAGTTTAGGAAACTTGGTTGGCATGGCCGAGTTGGGCTGCAGAGTCTGTTTCTGTGTCGTATGATTCCATGGGTCACGCCATCATATTGCAATTTCCCCAGATTACATCAGGGTCTCAAGCTTGCCTTCTGAGGGAAGACTGAACAAGTTGCACAGCGTTTAGAAGGATGACAGGCTGGTTGGTGGCTAGCTCAGTTGGGTGGACAGCTGGTCTGTGTAAAAGATGATGCCTACGGTTTGGGTTCAATTCCCACACCAGCTGAGGTGATCATGGAGGATTTTACATCTCCAACTCTCCCCTCACCTGAGGCGTGGTGACCCTCGGATTAAACCACCACCCAGACCCCTCTCTCCCTAATGAGGGAGAGGGACCGAAGTGACTTTACTCATAAGGCGTGAAAGGAACACTAACAACGTAGTCGTTCAAAAGGATGTTACCTCATGTGGAACAAACTAGAACGAGAGGCCACTGTTTCAGGCCAAGGGGGTGGGGCAGATTGAAAGCAGAGATACGGCGGAATGGCTTCTGCCAGAGGCAGGTGGGCAGGGATGGGTGGGGAGCGAATGAGTTTGGGTTGTTTTCCTTGAAGCACAGAAGGCTGAGGTCGGGGAGTGGGGAGCCTGGTAGAGGTGTGTAGGATTAAGAAAGGCATGGACAGCGGGAGTGGGAAGCAGCTGTTATCTATAGATGAAGAGTCAGCAATGAAAGTGGTATCATTTTAAAGTGAAAGGCAGGAGGTTTAGATCACGATTTGAGGATTGTTTCACCCAGAGTGTGGTGGGGATCCGGATGCACTGCCAGGGAGGGCAGTTGAGGCAGGAAACCACACAACCTTTACAAAGTACTTGGATGATACTTGAAATGTCATGAAATTCAAGGCAGTGCAGAAAACTGGGAGCGATGTCATTTTGGCAGCACAGGCACGATGTGCCAAAGGGCCTCTTCCGTGCTGTATGATTCAGAACGTCGCCTGTGTTTAAATTGAGAGAAATACACACATTGTCTACCACAGATTGTAACATCATTTACGTACCTCGAACTTGAACTTGAACTTTAACACTTCTGGATTCAAACATACCGATTGTGCATTTGTACCATCCACTGCCATCAGTGCTGTTTACTTTAATGCTATGTGAAGATTCACGGTTTGTGAGCTTCATTGAATGGATTTCTTTGCCATTTCGATAAAAGACAAAGTCCTTCTTCAATGGAATATTGAATTTGAAACGACAACTCAGTTTCAGTGTCTCTCCTTCCAAAGGTGAAATTGGGACAACATGGAAAGCCACATTTTTATCTAAATCGAAAGCAAAGGTGCATTATTACAGCTTATGATAGGCTTTTGTTACATTGGAAACTGTTCCTGAAACATTCATGATTACCTTTTTTTTTTCCCCCAAATCTGTCCCCAGTATTTTCTACAACCCACTCAGGGCATCTCCTGTCAGTGTCTGTTTTTCAACTTAGTTGGAGTGTCATAAACAGTTTTGGTTCCCTGACCTGAGGAGGGGTCATAAGGCCATAAGAAACAGAAACAGGAGTATGCCATTTGGTCATTGGGCCCACTCCAATGAGATTAGGCCTCAAAACCATTAGATTAGAATTAAGCCATTCAGCCTGTTGGGTGTGCTCCTCCATTTAATGAGATCACTGCCAATCAGATCATTGTCAACTCCACTTTCCTATCTTCTCCCCCCATAAACCTTGATTCCCCCTTCCTGATTAAAAATCTCAGTAATTTAGCCTCAAATATACTCAACAGCCCAGCTTCGACAGCCTTCTGCAAGAAAGAATCCCACAGATTTGCTCCCCTCAGAGAGAAGAAATTCCTGCTCGTCTCTGATTTCAGTGGGCAACTCCCTCACCTTACTCTGAGATGATGATTTTCTGTGTCTAGTCTCTCCCACACAAGGGAAAACAACATCTCTCCGCATCTCCCCTGCCAAGTCCCTCTAAAATTCTTCAATAAGGTGGCCTCTCATTCTTCTGATCTCCAATGAGTACAGGCACAACCTACTCAAGCTGTCCTCGCAAGAAATTATTTACTCCCACTTCAGGTGCCTAACCTTCCACAAGTCACTGATGGAATGAAACTGTAGTTACAGCAGTGAATCATGTTGAAGCACATGGATTTGGCTGAACATTGGTTTGGACTTCAAGAAAATACTGTATGCAGTT
This sequence comes from Stegostoma tigrinum, assembly GCF_030684315.1. Taxonomy (NCBI): domain Eukaryota; kingdom Metazoa; phylum Chordata; class Chondrichthyes; order Orectolobiformes; family Stegostomatidae; genus Stegostoma; species Stegostoma tigrinum. The sequence continues at coordinate 12,803,750 of NC_081397.1, forward strand.
CTGTTCGCCACATGACCTGAAGGGTGTGGAAGCTTTGGTGATGGTATTGAAATGGTTCACCAAGATGTTTCCTGGTTCGGAGTGTAGTAACTATGAAAGGAGACATTGGATAAACTTAGTTTGATTATGCTTATGTAGAAAAGAAAGGGATGACCTGATAAAAGTTTATAAAATGATGAGAGGCTTGGATAGAAAGGATAATTAGAGTCTTTTTCCTAGGGTTGGAATATCAATTACTCAAAGACTTAGGTTAAAGAAAAAAAGGAGGGTAATTTTAAAGGAGATGTGAGAGGTACATTTTTTTTTACAGGGGGTGATATGTGCCTGGAATACACTGACAGAGATGGTGGTGAAGGTGGATACAACAGCAATGTTTAAGGTTCATCTTGACAGATAAGTGACCAGGCAGGGAATATAGGGACATGGACAGTCCAGAGGCAAAATGGTTTCAGTTCAGAAAGGCATCGTGTGTTAGCACAGTCTTAGTGGGCTGAAGGGCATGTTCTGTAGTGTACAGTTCTTTGAACACTGTGCACTTCACTTCCATGTGAAGTTTTCTATGTAAGTGAAAGTTAAAGGTCACTTACCAGTGATGACAACTTCAACAGGTTCACTCTTTTGTGGTGGGAAATATACCTCACAGTGATAAGACCCACCAGTTTCACTGGTCGCGAGTGTTTGATAAACGTTAGTCTGTGTAGAACTGAAATACTGTCCATTTTTGTACCAAGAAACTCCTTTTGTTTTTTTTGGCCCACATTGAAATTTTAAAGTCTCTCCTTCTTTTACGAACCCATTTGTGGGATGTACAGAAAGCATGAGCCTTCCAGTTTCTGAAGAAAGAGAGAGAAGCAGGAAGGTTGAGGGTCCAATCACTGTACTTTTTTGACCTCACACTGCTATACATGGAATGGACAGTTCAGCCCAGCATACAGAGCTCCAGTTCGATTTGGCTACTGACCGAATGGCACTGACAAGACAATAAGTTCTGAATTTGATGAATGTTTTGGGCGCCTAACCCTGGATTGCTTGATATCATCTGTGTGATCCCAACCATTTAGTCAGCTTCTTTATTTTTCAATGGACCAATCAGTAGATCTACTGAACAGAAGAGTTAACTGCACAGATTAAGTTTAGCCTGAGTAGAGTCAGCTTGATTACAATGTGAAAACATTTCTACTCAACACTTGATGAGTTGATACTCAACACTTCGATAAAGTCTCACCCAAACCTTTGCACCTCAAAGGAGAAAACTTGCAATATTATTTTTCTGTATTTTCGAGATCTCCCCCATCCAACGCAAAGTGTTACTTAATTAACCAAGTAATGGCCACGCCCAATAAGAGGGAATCGATCCTTCATTCTTTGATGTTCATTCATGTTACCCTCAGTGAAACCCCTCCACAATCAGTATCCTGAGGGTTACCATTGGGAATCTAACAATCACACTTTTATCTTCAGCAGTGTTACCGTCATTGAATCTGCTCACTACCAACATGCTGGTGGTTACTATTGACTAGAAACTCAACTGGATTCACCATGTCCATACAGCAGTGACAAGAGATGGTCAGAGCCTGGGATCCTGCAGCAACCAACTTACCTCCTGAGTTCCCCAAAGCCTGCCACCATCAAAAGGCAGAAGTCAGGAGTGTTATGGAATACTCCCCACCAGGCTGGATGAGTGTGGCCCCAACAACACTCAAAAAGCTCAACAACATCCAGGGGCAATGCAGCCCCTGCTTGATGGGCAGCACATTCATAAACATCCACTTCCTTCCACCACTGATGCTCAGCAGCAGCAGTGTGTACTATCTACAAGATGCACTGCATAAACTCACCAAAAATTCTCAGACAGCACCTTCCAAACCCAACAGCACTTCCATCTAGGAGGATAAGAGCGGCAGATATATGGGAACATCACCACCTGCAAGTTCCCTCTGAGCCACTCACCATTCTGACTTGGAAATATATCAGCCGTTCGTTCGGTGTCACTGGATCAGAATCCTGGAATTCGATCCCTGAGGGCATTGTAGGTCTACCTCCAGCACATTGACTGGAGCCACTCAAGAAGGCAACTCATTGTCACCTTCCCAAAGGAGACATCTAGGGACGGAGCAATAAATACTGGGCCCAGCCAGCAATGCCCAACTTTCTTATTATGGAACTGAAGCCAAGAACTGAAGTTAATGCCCATTAATATTTATCATAACGATTATCACAGCTAGTTCTGATGTGTATGAGGCACCATTTAATCATTTTGTCCTGTCAAAACCAGACAGAACCATGCATTTTCCACATTCTTGTTCTGATTTATATTGTGTGTACGGTCAGTGCCATTATCTGCCAGGGCCATGACCTTGAATTTTGCTGCTGAATTTGTAACGTGGGAGTTTAACTTTAGATTCCAAAATCTTTTTAACTAAATGAACTGTAACAATTCCATTAAAACCTTCATTTACTGCCTGACCAATCTTGTCTAATGATTCAGCCATCACTGACACTGCCGTCATACTCGTACTTAAGGCCATAAGACCATGATTATAGAGGTAGGCCATTCAGCCCCTCAATCCTGTTCTGCCATCCAATAGGATTGTGGCTGATCTATATTCTCCACATCCACTTTCCTGCCTTTTCCCTGTATTCCATGATTGCCCGATTGATCAATAATTAATCAGCCTTAAATATACACAAGGACTGTGCACCTCAACATAGCCCTCTGTGGCTAGGACTTCCAAAGACCCATGTCCCTCTGAGAGAAGAAATACCTCTCCATCTCAGTCTTCAACTGTGCCCCTTTATTCTGAAACTATTCTGGTCTTGGATTCTCCCATGATGAGAAGCATCATCTCAGCACTGGCCCTGTCAAGCCCTGATATGTTTCAATGAGATCATTTCTCATTCTCCTAAACGCCAGTGTGTAGAGTCCCAACCTTTGCTTATAAGACAATCCGTCCATCCTGGGAATCATTCCAGTGATCCCTCTCTAGACTGCCACCAATGAAATGAGAACCTTTCCCTAAATAAGGGGAGCAAAATTCTTCACAGAGCTCAGAAGTGGTCTCCCCAGCTCCTTGTACAGTTGGCATAAGACTTCCCTCCTGATGTATTTCAACTCCCTTCAAATAAAGGCGAATATTCCCTTTGCTCTTCCTGATTACCTGCAGCCCCTTCTCCCCCCACCCCAACAAAGATGCTAACTTTCTGTGTTCCATGCACATGTCACCCCCAAGTTCCTTTATGTCGCAGCTTTCTGCAGTTTCTCTCCATTTAAATAATACTCTTCTTGTGTTCCACCTTCCAAACAGATCACAATTCTGTTTAAAAAAATAACAGCCTGGTTTAAATCTCATGCTCATTAGAAGTATGGTGGTCGTGTAACATTCTGGTACAGTGTTACTGAATGCCCAGTGACTGAGTCAATGAAAATGGACATTGGCCTTCATTTTAACTGGTGATGTTTCCGCATTGGAGAAGAGTTGAAAATGATTTCAGTGTCTGATCTTTGAGAGAACTGAACCGGAAAGCCTTGGATCAAGTCCCATTTGACACATGTTTGGAAAGGTTTGCTGAAAAGATGTGTTCAGCAAGACTTCTGGTTTCCAAATGATTATCCAAGAAATTTGCAGTTCCCCCTCACCTTGTGTGTTCCCACAGATGACAAGATTCACTGGAAAATAGAAGGGAATTGAAATACAAATGTCATTATTGTGGCAGTGTCCCGGAAACTGCAAAACAAAGACAATGTCAAAACAATGAAAATAGAGAAGCAGCAGAGAAACAGCACGTGCCCTGTCTTTGACTCCATGGGAACTGTTGACTGTTCAGTCCCATTAAAATGGGGCAGAAATATGAATCGATATGAATTGCATGCTGACCCCATTGGTTTCTCGCTCTTGTCTTGTTGCACTGTCAACTTTTGCTTTGTACCTTTCGGCCTTTGCTTTGTCTCCTCATGTTCCCCTCCTGTTTTACCTTTGCTAAGGTTCCCATTTCCTGTACCAGTCTTCTTAAACAAGTAAAGGACTCTGTAAATCTTGTCTTGTTTTTTAGAAAATTAAATATCTTTAGGAAGATAATTGCAAAAGGAATTATGGTCACACAACGTTGTGTTTCTTGTCTTGGACAGATTTGCAGAAACCTCCAAAGTTAGCCAGTTCAAAGACAAGTGACTATAGTTACAACAGGGTTCCTCTCAGAACATCACTGAATAGTTTTGAGAGATAATGGGAACTGCAGGTGCTGGAAAATCCGCGATAATAAAATGTGAGTCTGGATGAACACAGCAGGCCAAGCAGCATCTCAGGAGCACAAAAGCTGACGTTTCGGGCCTAGACCCTTCATCAGAGAGGGGGGTGGGGAGAGGGAACTGGAATAAATAGGGAGAGAGGGGGAGGCGGACCGAAGATGGAGAGAAAAGAAGATAGGTGGAGAGAGTATAGGTGGGGAGGTAGGGAGGGGATAGGTGAGTCCAGGAAAGACGGACAGGTCAAGGAGGAAGCTACATTGTATTTCCTGCAACATATCCCTCACACCCCGCCCCCGCCACAACCGCCCAAAGAGATCGAGAACGCCATTGACCGCGTCTCCCGTATTTCCCGCAACACATCCCTCACACCCCGGCCCTGCCACAACCGCCCATAGAGGATCGCCCTCGTTCTCACAACCACCCCACCAACCTCCGGATACAACTCATCATCCTCCGACACTTCCGCCATCTACAATCCGACCCCACCACCCAAGGCATTTTTCCATCCCCATCCCTGTCTGCTTTCCGGAGAGACCACTCTCTCCGTGACTCCCTTGTTCACTCCACACAGCTCTCCAACCCCACCACACCCGGCACCTTCCCCTGCAACCACAGGAAATGCTACACTTGCCCCCCACCTCCTCCCTCACCCCTATCAGGCCCCAAGATGACATTCCACATTAAGCAGAGGTTCACCTGCACATCTGCCAATGTGGTATACTGCATCCACTGTACCCGGTGTGGCTTCCTCTACATTGGGAAAACCAAGCGGAGGCTTGGGGACCGCTTTGCAGAACACCTCCGCTCAGTTCGCAACAAACAACTGCACCTCCCAGGCGCAAACCATTTCCACTCCCCCTCCCATTCTTTAGATGACATGTCCATCATGGGCCTCCTGCAGTGCCACAATGATGCCACCCGAAGGTTGCAGGAACAGCGACTCATATTCCGCCTGGGCACCCTGCAGCCTAATGGTATCAATGTGGACTTCACCAGTTTCAAAATCTCCCCTTCCCCCACCACATCCCTAAACCAGCCCAGTTCGTCCCCTCCCCCCACTGCACCACACAACCAGCCCAGCTCTTCCCCTCCACCCACTGCATCCCAAACCAGCCCAGCTCTTCCCCTCCACCCACTGCATCCCAAAACCAGCCCAGCCTGTCTCTGCCTCCCTAACCTGTTCTTCCTCTCACCCATCCCTTCCTCCCAAACCAAGCCGCACCCCCATCTACCTACTAACCTCATCCCACCTCCTTGACCTGTCCGTCTTCCCTGGACTGACCTATCCCCTCCCTACCTCCCCACCTATACTCTCTCCACCTATCTTCTTTACTCTCCATCTTCGGTCCGCCTCCCCCTCTCTCCCTACTGAATAGTTTTGAGATGCTTAAGCACCTCCTGTTGCATTTAAAGTCAATTCACAAGAGAACGAGGGCCATGTTCAATCTCAGTTCAGAGCCAAAGAGGTCTGTAGCACAGGAAAAGGCCCATTGTCCCTATGTGCTCATACCAGTCAAATGCAATGATCTCAGTATTCTCTAATCCCATTTTCCCACCAATTGGCATTGCAACTCCACATCTAAATCCTTCTTCAATGTGATGAGGGTTTTGTGTCTCTCCCACACTTACAGGCAGTGAGTTCCAGTTTCCCTGCCAATCTCTGGGTAAAAATGATTGACCTGACATTTCCTCTTAACCCCCTGTCCCTACCTTCAATCTATATCTCACAGCCCGATCATTGATCCCTCCCTCAAGGGGAAACATTTCTTCCTATTTTCCCTTTCTATGCCCCTCATCATTTGATACCCCTCTGTCAATCTCCTTTGCTCAAGTGAAAACAACCCCAGTCTTTCCAATCTCTCTTCATTACTGAAACTGTCCAGCCCCCAAGGCAACATCCTGCTAAATCTCCTGATGCTGATGAGAAGTGATGGTATTTCCACTCACTGCTCAGTGAGGTATTTGGCCTCGAATTGTTGGAGATTGCACTTCCCTCTGCAGGATTCTGAAATTTGACTGATCTGTCCACAACTTAACATTTTCAGATCTCAGTGTATGTGTGTACATCATTTGCATTCTTTTCTGATAAGATCAAATGATCTTGTGTAAAGTGGAACCAAAGTAACCTGAAAAGTTTGTTTTCTCTCTCTCTGTCTCTCTCTCTCTCTCTCTCTGTCTCGAAATGCTATCACACAGCCTCCCAACTCTTTTCAGTACAGATTTTTGCAACGTTTGGTTTTTATGTTGGCCACAGTAATTTTCCCTCACTTTCTAGAAACTGCAAGGTAAATGTGGGGTTATTGGCTGCAGAATTTAACCTCATATGACTGGGCAACAGTGCAGATTTCTCAGGGACAAAGTTCATCTGTGACACACACTTACAGAGGATCAGAAACATGGAGATCTGCAACATTTCTGAGATGGTTCTGCAGCACATCAGTCCAATTCAGTATGACCTGGTCCCCATTACATCGATGCCTTCTCTGTCTTACATTTACATGTAACAGAAGACAAGAAGTTCAGAATCAGCAAAAGGAGGCTGTTCTCTTCATACCCTGCCAGGAGTTCCAATTAATCAGTTCCTCTCACAGGAACAGGCGTAGCCATTCAGCCCTTCCAGCCTGTTCCACCATTCAATGGCTGATGTGTGGTCGAGCTCCATATACCTGCCTTTGGCCCCTATCCCCTTCATATCATTGCTGAACAAATATTATCCATCGCAGATTAAAAACTAACAACTGATCCAGCATCCACTGCCATCTTTGAGAGTCAGTTCCAAACCTCTCCCACCCTTTGTGGGTACAAGCGCTTCCAAACCTCTCCCTTGAACAGTTTGGGCTGACAATCAGACTGTGTCCTTCCCATTTCTCGAATCCCTGACCAGTGGAAATAGTTTATCTTTATCCAGTCTATCTTTCCTTGTCAATGTATTTGATCAGATCAACCTTAATCTTCTAAGTTCATAACAACCTCTGAAGTCCAGGTAACATTGTTGTGAGCCTACGTTGTCCCCTCCCCAAGGCCAATCTATCCTTCTAAAGGTGTGGTGCCCAGACCTGCTCCAAGTGGAGTCTAACCAGGGTTTTTTTTAAGAACTGCAGCATTACTTTGCACCCTAGTACTCCAGTCCTCTTTATTTAAAGACAAGCTGTACTGAACATTAGTCAGCCCCATTTGGAATAATGGGGGCAGTTCTGGTAGCCACACTGCAAAGATGATGTGGGGGCTTTGGAACAGTTACAGAAGTGGCTTCCCAGATGGTACCTCATTCAGAGGGTATTAACTGTGAGGAGAGATTGAACAAACTCAATTTGTTTTCACTTGAAAGTTGGAGGATGAGGGGCAACCTGATAAAAGTTTACAGAATTATGAGAGGCACAGATGGAATGGCACTGCCAGTGGTAGAGACAAATACAAGAGCATCATTTAATAGAGATCTTGGCAGATACATGACCGGGCAGGGAAGAGAGAGATAGGGACAGCCTAGATGCAAAACGATTTCAGTTGAGAAAGAGATTATGTGTTGGTGCAGTCTTGGTGAGTTCCTGTTCTTTGCCTTTTTCTTTGTTGTATTCTATTTGCTCGCTTGATTATTTTCTGTACCAGTTTATGATATTGTAAAAGTCAATGCGCTCAGTCTGCACCAAAAGTCTCTTTGGACCTTCACCGTATTTAACTTCATTCCATCTAGAAAGCATCCTAATCTATCTGCAGTTGGTCCAAAGTGAATGACCTCACACTGAAAGTTTAGAATCGCATCATGAGTCAACGCAGATATAGCGGGTCAAAGGTCTTGTTCCTGTCCTGTACTGTTCAATGTTCTACCATAATAAACCACGGGGCGATTCTACCTTCATGGAACACAGCCACAAATCCCAATTCCAATCCCTGATGTGGATGCAGGTCAACCCAAGCCTGGGCTGTCAGAGAAGAAGCAGAATCTGGACTGAAAAATGTGATCAATTAGTACCAATTTGACGCACAAAACTGGCACTGAGTTTGGGACAGCAGCGCTCCTGTTAGAAACGAAATAAAAACAAAAGAGTTATTGCTGAAGCACAGCAGGTTGGCAACATTTGCGGAGAGACAGGCTATAAACACAGAAAGTTCTGGAGAAGTTCAGCAGGTCTAGCAGCATCTGCAGAGAGACAGAAACAGATATGGGTGGAATACAGGCAAAGGGGCCTGGTTTCTGTCAGGAAACATGGCCGACATGGACGAGTTGGGCCGAAGGACCTGTTTCCGTGATGAATGACTCTATGACTCCAGTCCGTGCAGCTTTCCAGAATCAGTCTCTTACCCGGTCACTAGGAATCTCGTATTCGTCGCAGCCTGAGGCAGTGCGTTAGTGCCTGGCCCGGAGTGTTTGCTGCTTACAAGGCTGGAGAGAAAACGCAGCCAGCGCCTGCCTAACTGCCAGCAACCAGACAGAGAGGGAGAGAGACAGAAAACCTCCCCCGATTCATGGCACACCCCCACCCCGAAAGGCCACAGAAGGAAATCCCACATCAGCGCTGCCAGGCCTTTACAAGCTGAACTTTATCAGAGCTGAGCAGCCAGCGCCGAGGCTGAATAGACCTCTGCAGCCGTCACAATGATGATATATTGTCACCTCTCTTTCTGCCGTTAAACCAGCAACATTTGTGACTGAAGTAGGCATCACTGGAGAAAGTGAAAGCAAAGTAAATTTCGCAGCCCACCAGAACACAATTACTCTCCATTCCCCCGACTTTAATACCCATCCGTTTGATATCTGTAGTTTCCTTTCGCCACTATTAACAACCCCTTTTGGTAAATGCGCCGTCACCGATGTGTTCCACACACCTCTCCTCTGTCGAAATTATGACAAACCCTATATTTTCCACCTCTTTCGGCTCTGAAGGGTTGTTGAACATTAACTGTTTTCCTCTTTCTCTCTCCACAGATGCTGCCAGACCCGCTAAGTTTCTCCAGCGCTTTCTGTGTTCTTAACCTGCAATATTGCCCCTGTTTCTCTCTCTGTCTCCTCACTGTTTTTGTTGATTCTGCTCCTCATGCTCACAATCGTGATTGAGAAAGGAACACTGCAGCATCGCCCCTTTGTATGGAAAGAGTTTTTGGACACACAGCCTGAAAGTGTCGATCTGATATTTCCAGTGTTCAGCAATTCCACATAGTCCCACTGCCCACTTTTTTTTATCCCGTCACAGGTTTTTTTTAAAATTGTTCAGACAATCAGTGCTGGCACAGGACCAGGAATGCGATGATCTGAATCACAGTATTCATTGCCACAAAAACTGTGGGGCTGTTGGAGATGTGAAACAAAAATAAAAGCGCTCAAGAAACTCAGCAGGTCTGGCAGCATCTGTGGACACACAGATAAACAGAGATAACGTTACAGTTTATAAACACAGAAATAACGTTTCTAAGTGTGACAAACCTTCTCTGAACTGGTTCCAACTTTAACACCCTTCCATAAGGACAGTGAGTAATACTGTACAGTACTGCAGACGTGGAAACATCAATCTCCTATATAACGGAAGCATGACCTCTCGACTCTTGCATTCACTTCCCCTCACAATGAAACAGAACATCCTATGGTCATTCCTGAGATAACAAGTTGTCGATCTGGAAGAAGACAGCGGGCCAAGCAGCATCAGAAGAGCAGGAAGGCTGACGTTTCGTGCCCATCTCTATGCGCTTTGCAGATTACTTGCTGGAGCAGGTCACCAACCTGCCATCCTTACAGAACTGACCGCCTGTAATCTGCTGATTTCCCCACTGGTACGCTCTCAGAAAGTTGAGTGTATTTGTTCTTTGATACTGAAAGAGAGAAGGGAACTGCAGCGACAGAGGGAACAGCTGCGTTGCTATTGCGATCAGCAGTTTTTACTCAATGTTCCCGTCAGTTACCGCACCCTGGGGACCAATGAAAGCAGCACGAGTGATGGCATCACTTTGAGCAGAGGATGCTGTGGGGAGAGAGGTTTCCATTCTGAAAAGGTCATGCTCAGTGGAGCTCGGAGGCTGAGAGGGGGATTGAGGGAGTGAAATTGTGTGTCCGAATGCAAGTGTAACTGAACGTGCTGGCTGATGCGTGCTCACGGACAGGCTACAAAGTAGACTGGAGGCTTTGCTGCTCATTTGTCTGATAAGTGCGAGGCAATGTAGGGACAGAGATCCGCTCTCGTTTCTTGTTCAGCAGATTGGACTGAAACACACTCAATGCTGTGGATATTGGCTTCAAATTTCAATAGAATGAATAACACATCCGTTGAAAATCAAAACGCAACTCATTCCCTCAATGGAGAGAAACTAGCCAGTGCTGCAATGCAGAGGGATCTGGGTGTCCTTGTGCATGAATCTTGGAAAGCTAGTGAAATAATCCTCTAAAAGTCAGCATTCCATCGTCACTTCACCCTTTATTTCCATGTGCATAGTACATGAAACTGACCCAGCTGGTTCAGAGCCGGCTCCTAGAGAGAACAGACCCCTTGACACTCTGGTTTATATCTCTCAGCCAGGGCTCCCTGATTACCCCTTAACAGCACCAATCAGGGAACTCATATTCTCTGAGGCCCACCTGGCTGACCTTGTTTCAATCTCTATGTCTCTTCCTCTCTAAGCCCTGTGATATAAGCTTATTCATTCTTCTTTCTGTAGCTTCCCTTGGGACACTCTCCCACCAGGTCTGGTGGGTCCGAAGCAGCCTGGGATACTGGCAGTATGTGCTGGACTGTGGCCAGACGCTTGCACCTAGATTGTCTCAGACGAAATTCAGCTTCATCAGGGGGTAACAGCATTGAGGCTGTGACATCTGCCGTGTCCATCTCATCCTGAGAGGTTTTCCTGTCCCTAGGCAGGAGGAGTAGGCTGACAGGTTCAGACAGCCTTGCTGCTTGTTTTGAAGCTGTGTATATTTTGTTCCTGCCCTATTTGTGAGGTTGCAGCTTCCATGTGGTCCACATGCCTGTTCAGGAATGCATCTCCTACCCAGCCTTGGTACATCACAGGATGTAACCTCACATCGATCAGGCCACTTACCTCTGGAGCGCTATTCCCATGGATTCAACACCAAACTTCATCCCCTGAAGTAAACTGCATCTCTCACCTTGAGGAGCCTTGTGTCCAGCAGCAGTGTTCCTGATGCTGTTTCAACTTCTCCCTCAGGTTTGGGAATATCCAGTTTAACCTGGTGTAGTGGTTTCTCCTGAGTAGCAACACTGCTGGAGCTGTCCCTGGAGTAGTATGAAGGGTGGCACTATAATCGAACAGGAACAGGGACAGCTTGGGATCAAGGGGAAGCAGTAGGATGTTTTTTTAAGCTTTCCCACAATGTTTGAAGTGCAGTTCCTACCAGGTCATTGGACGATGGATGGTACGGAGCCATCCTTAGCTGACAAATGCCATTGGACTTCAGGAAATTGCACTGATTGGAACAAGGACCAGATGGATCTCTTTGAGAATGAGAGCCTTGATTGACCCAGGTTGCCAATTCCTATCAGGGGGCCCTGGTTGGCAGACACAAACAGGAGTCCCAGAGGCTCTCTTCATTCTAGGGACTGGCTCAGACCTAGCTGGTCAGACTCAATGTACTGTGCATGTGAAAATAACAGGAGACTCAGTGAAGGGTGATCAGCTTCTGTGGAGTTACTTCAGAAATACTCAAATTCCTTGCTTGAATTGATAGCCTAGTGCCTGTGACAAACACCTCCGGGAGTTTCTGTGTTACAAAAGATACTCACAGCTTTTCAATTGTTGTTCTGTGTTTGATGAATGAACTCTATGCACGACCAGCCATTCTGAATGGGCATCCACAAGGATTAAAAACATCCAGCCCTTGAAAGAAACGGGGCAGTCAACGTGTAATTGAGTCCAGGGTTTATCCGGCCATCCCCATGAATATGGAGTATCTGCTGGCAGTGATTTTTAACCTTTCAGTCACTCTGACCACTGCCCCACAAACACTGCGATTTCAGCATCCAATCCTGGCCACCAGACATAACGTTTCACCAACATCTGCATTTAGGAAACCCCTGGATGTTGCTGGAGGTGGAATATCAATCAGTGGGAGGCAGCACAAGGCATTCATATTTGCCAACTGGTTTCTGATATGAAATTGTACACACACAGAATAAGAGCCCACCACTGAATTCGAGCTGAAGCTGTGGGCAGCATAACCCCGACCTGTTTGAGTAGCCATGGCAGGGGCTTGTTGCCTGTTGCTATTACGAATTTATGACTGTAAAGGTATTGGTGTAACTTTCCAACATCAAGATGGCTGCCAAATCTTCCTTCACTGTGTGAGCATAACTTTGTTCAGTGTCAGCAAAGACTGCAAAGCATATGTTATTTGTATTCATCTCCACTGAGTCAGTAGTGAACCAACAGTATCCCAGTTACGACAGGGGAGACATTGCATGTCAGCACCACATCTCATTTGGGATTGCAGTGTACAGACATCTTGAATGAGAACAGCTGCTTCTTCAATCGCTTAAAGCTACATCTTGGCTATGAGACCATTTCCAAAGGTGACCCTTTCTCAATAGCAAGTGTAAGGGTGCCAGGATGGGGGCCAGGTTATGTTTCACCTTCCCTGAATAAGTAACCGCCTAAGGAAAGACCTCAGCTCCTGTACAGACATGAGAGCCTGGGCACCTTTCATCATCCTCACTTTCTCCTCCAATGGGTGTAGCCCAGTCTTGTTGACTCTGTAGCCCAGGTAGATCACTTGGGGTGCCTGGAAGAAACATTTTTCTCACCTAAGGTGTATGCCTGTCATGGAGAAATACTTTAGCACGAAGTCCACATTCTCTAAATGCGCTTTATCGGTCTTCGCATTTACGAGCATGCCATCCAAATAAATGGCTCTCCTCTACTGGAAAGTGTCACAGGCTGATGATAGCCCAAAGCACAGTCTGATATTAGTACAAACCCATATGGATATGAATTTTAACATATATCTGGGAAACCTCAACCTGTCACAATAGTAGGAAGGCAAGGCTCATGTCTAGCATTGTGAGGGACAGTGCCCCGCCAGGTTTGCATTCAAGGATTCTAGCATCTGGTTCAATTACTTGGCCCTTCAGCTGAATGTAGAATGTTGTCAGATTATGGTCCCTCATCCCCAAGGGACCTGCACAAAACAAAACTGTTCATGCATCACTTCTTACTGCAAAGTATCCCATTTAAAATTGCTTGTGTCTGCTTGGGCCTTCCTGGAATTAGTCTAAAAACAAATAGCTCCCACACGCGCACACACACACACACACGCACACAGACAAATTACTGTATCATATAGTACAGAAAGATTTTTTGAGCTCACGGCAGTTTTTTGAAGGTCAATACATTTAAAGCGTGAGTGATTCCCTCAATCCTACACTCTGAACCATGTTTCTGTTATATCTTTCGAATTTGTACACACCCAGCTTTCCCTTTATTAAATAATCTGCACCAAGTACCTGCTAGCAGGTTATTTAAGCTCTGGTTAGTTTTAGGCAGCAAAAATAGAAAGGCAGATTATTATCTGAATGACTGTAAACTGAGAGAGGTGAATGTTAAACCAGACTTGCCTTTCCCTCATGCACAATTGCTGCAGTTGGGTATTGTAGATGCTGCAGACAGTAAAGAAACTAAAAGGTGTATGGCCCTTCATAGCAAGAGGATTAGAGTACAGGAGCAAGGATGCCTTGCTGCAATTGTGCAGTGCGTTGGTGAGGCCACAGCTGGGAGAGTGAGTACAGCCTTGCTCTCCTTATCTGAGGAAGGATGTTCTTGCTATGGAGGGAGTGTACTGAAGATTTCCCAGACAGATTTCTGGAATGGCAGGTCTGATGGAAGAAGAGAGATTGAGTAGGTCTGGCAGCATTTGTGAAGGTAAAAGCAGCGTTAACATTTCGGGTCTGGTGTGCCTTCCTCAGTTCTGAGTTCACTGGAGTTGTGGTGAAGATGAGATGGGAGGGCTGTCATAGAAGCCAGTAAAATTCCGACAAGACTGGGCATGGTAGATGCAGAAAAGATGTTCCCAATGACCAGGTAAGTCCAGACGTAGGGCTCAGAATTTAACTGTAAGCGATAAAAGTAGCTGAGGTCAAATTAATACATGCTTTCAAGAAGTGGGCAGACATAGCTCTTGTGGCTGAAGAGACCGAGGGATATGGGGGGAGGGGCAGCATTAGGGTATTGACATCAATGATCAGCCACTATCCTTTTGAATAGCACAGCAGGCTCGAGGGGTTGAATGATTTAATCCTGCTCCAATCTTCCATCTTTCTATGATCTTTCTTTGTAAAAATAATCCAGGTATTAACACCTTCAACTTCTATTTGCAACAATGTGTCAAAGAATTTCAGAATAAGCTTTACACATTTTTAATACAAACCTCCTGCACTCCTGAGGGCAATTCAGAAGAGGTACAATGTTTACCCTGTAGGAGAGGAGAGTGTTGATCGCTTAGCAAGTGGATAATGGCTTGCAGAGGTGTTGCAATTGAGAATAAAGCCACTAATGCTGATTGGCTTCAAATAGCAGATATCGTTTCAGTTTTACAGAATACTAACTGGTCAGGGTGTGGTTCTGGTAAAGCTCAGAGGCACAGTCTCAGCATAAAAGAACACCAAGTTAAGACTGAAACAATGGGGAATTTCTTCTCTCAGAGAGTTGTGATTCTTTGTAACTCCTTGCCACAGAGAGCTATGCGGGCAGAGACCTTGTGTACATTGAAGTGCGAGATAAATAGATTCTTGATCAGTCAATGAAGTGAGCAAGAGGACAGGAAAGTGAACGTGAGGAATGTCGGATCAGGCAAGATCCTATTGATTGGTGGGGCAGGCTCAAGGGCCTGAATGGTCTATTCCTGTTCCCATTTTATTGGCTTATGAAGTCCCAAATTAGTCCGTTCCATTTTATTCACTTGTGAAAGAATGTTGTTTGACAAAAAATCTCACTTTTGTCTCACGGAAACCAGGTCCTCAGTAGTAATAGATGTTTGATTTTTGTATGCACACAAATGCCACGTTGTGGTGAGCTGTGTCCGAAGTTCAGAATCGACAATGGACTAATTGTACTCATGTACTCACTGGTGTTTGTGTATGTTGGAGACCAATTTGAAGCTACTCTCCAGCTGCCAAATAAAAAATATTACCATTTACTTTACGTCCTGCTCAACTATTCCGGACCGCGTCTTCTTTTTTTAAAGAAAAAGCACATGTGGGTTCTGGGTCTGACTGGCTGGGGCAGAATTTCCTGCCCATCCCCAAATGCAGAGTCAAGAATGAAACATAAAGTGGCTTCTTATGAAACAGTGTTAATGTCCCTACCTCAGAGCCAGGAGACCTGAGTTCAAGCTCCATGTGCTCTAGAGTTGTGTAATCTCTGAACAGGTTCAGTACAAAATTCATAATCATTCCATGCCTTGAGGGATATGTAAGCCAGACAAGTTTTAGACAGAAGATTTCCTACTGAATAGGGTGAAACTGAGCCAGATGATTTGTTTCTCTCACTCCCCAATAACGAATATCATCATCATGAGACTTTAAATAATTGACTTCTTTTTCAGTTGAAATCAAATTCTTCTTGGTAGGGCTGTTCTGATGTTTAAAGTAAGATTTTATGTTTGGTTTTCAACTGTGGTGTGTGCAGTTCTACAATTAAGCCTCCAGAACCTAGAGGGCAGCCTTTTGCATACATTACAAATAAATTAAACAGCTTAGTTGTGAAATTTTAAAAAAGAATTCCTCGGACGACTGTCTGTATGGAGTTTGCACATTCTCCCCATGTCTACATGAGTTTCCTCCGTGCTCCGATTTCCTCCCACAGTCCAAAGATGTGCAGGATGGGTGGATTGGCATTGAAAAATTACCCATAATGTTCAGGGATGTGTATCTCAAGTATTTTATAAGGGGATGCCCTGGGTGGGATGCTCCAAGGGTCAGTGTTGACTTGTTGGGCCGAGGGGCCTGTTTCCACACAGTAGCTATTCGAGAATGTGAAATTCCACCATTTGTCATGGGCAGAATGCGAACTCAGTTCTCCAGAATGATAGGTAGGAGTCTGGATTATTAACCTAATGGGCTCCTCATGGAGATCATTGATTGAGTTCATCCAGTAACACACCTTGACTCGCCCACTTGGAATTAATCATCTTAGCCCTTTATAAACTCAGGTATGGATTTGAGGAACTGGCCACCCCGGGCTGCAACGAGCCCATGTAAACCACAAGTAGTGGTTCTATTTTGGTTTTTGACAACAAATAATGGTCCCTTTCCAGTTCTTCTTCATGAGTTATTACAGCCATCAGTGCCAGCATTGTATCACACACCTATGGGAATATGATTATCATTGAAATGTGTTGCTTCATTCAGAATCCCATTCCCCTTCAGTTTATTGTACATTTCTGAATTGTATGCAGGTTTCACTTGTTGCTTGTGTCTTTATCTTCAAAGCCCAGTTAATTGGAATGATACAGCATGGGGATTTAAAGAGTAATCCTGAGCACCCAATGTAAATTTGCCTGGAGTGCATTGTATGTTTGGAGCATTTTAGTGCGATGGGTTTTGTTAATCAGAAATTGTACGACTGTTATGAATGAGTGCTTTGGTTTGGTCTCTACAGAAGCATTTTGTATAACTTCCAGGAATTGTATTGGGGATAACGTGTACAACCCATTATTCTCCGAATGGAAAAATGGAGCTTTAAAAAGAACACAACTTTGAAAAATGAGTTCCAACTATGAACATACATCTGTCTGACTGATCTCTCCTTGAATTGACAGTCTCATAACATCAAATTGAGAACTGTGAATGCAAAACATCTGAAACAAAAAACAGAAATTCCTGGAGAAACTCATCAGGCCCCACAGCATCTGAGCAAAGACAGATCGAGAGAAATAGAGTTAGCATTACAGGTTCTCAAGTGAGATCATGCAATTTGGTAAGAAGAATAAAAGCATCGACTATTTTCTAATTGGAGAGAAAATTCAGAAGTCTGAAGTGCAAAGAGACTCGGGAGTTCTAGTCCAAGATTGTCTCACAGTAAACTTGTAGGTTGAATCAGTAGTCAGGAAGACAAATGCAGTGTTGGCATTTATTTTGAGAGGGCTTGAATATAAAAACAGGAATGTTCTACTGAGGCTTGTGTAAGGCTCTGGTCAGGCCACATTTGGATTATTGTGTGCGGTTTTGGGCTCCATATCTCAGGAAGGATGTACTGGCCTTGGAGCTGGGTTCAGAGGAGGTTCACAAGAATGGTCCCAGGAATGGAAAGCTGAACATATGAGGAACATTTGAGGACTCTGGGACTGTACTCATTGGAGATGAGAAGGATAAGGTGGGATCTAATTGAAATTTTCAGAATACTAAATGGCCTGGACAAAGTCGGTGTTGGGAAGATGCTTCCATTGTTAGGAGAGTCTCGGGCCCAAGGGCACAGACTTACATAAAAGGGAAGGCCTTTTAGAATGGAGAAAAGGAGAAACTTCTTCAGCCAGAGAGCGGTGAATCTGTGGAATTCACTGCCACAGAAGGCTGTAGAGCCAAGGTCATTGAGTACATTTAAGACTGAGATATATAAGTTCTTGATTATCGGGGGATCAATGATTATGTGGAGAAAGCAGGAGAATAGGGTTGAGGAACTTATCAGCAATGATTGAATGGCGGAGCAGACTCAATGGGCCGAATGGCCGAATTTCTGCTCCCATGTCTTATAGTTTTAAATGATGAAAGCACTGAAGAAACTCAGATAGTCTGACAGCATCTGTGGAGAGAGATGCATCGGGAGAGAGAGCGAGGGCAGGAGAAAAAAGACAGAAACCAGATTTATCACTACGGTGCCTAAACACAAAGTGCTTGTAAAACTCATTCGGTCTGGCTGGACCTGTGGAGAGTGAGAGAGAAACAGAGTTAACATTTCAAGTCCAGTCACCCTTCTTCAAATCTGACAGTAGCTTGAAAAAGATCCTGAGCAGAAATGTTAACTTTCCTGCTCCTCTGATGCTGTCTGGCCTCCTGTGTTTCTCCAGCTACACACTGCATTATCCATCTCATGACGGGTCTGTGCTGTGGGGGCTGGGCAATGGTCATGGAAGGAAGTGTATCAGGCTCTGAAATGATTGAACTCAACATTGGGCCCTGAAGGCTGCAGGGTCCCCAAGCAGGAGCGGAGATACTGTTCCTCCAGCTTGCAGCAAGACCCTAAGACAGAGATGTTGGCCGGGCGGAACACAGTGGGATGTTGAAGGGGCAGGCGACTGAAAGCTTGTGGCCACTTTTAACAGTTGGAAAAAATGTGTACCGCGAAGAAGTCTTCTGTGTTTTGTCTCCCCAGTGTGAAGGAGATTACGTTGTGAGCAGCGAACACAGTTTGAGTGAAATGCAGGTAAATTGCTGCTTCACCCAGAAGGTGTATCTGCAGCCTCGGGTAGCGAGGAGGGAGGAAGTAAGGGGGCAAGTGTTCCACCTTCTGTAATCGCATGATCTGACAGGAGGGTGGTTTTACTTCCTGCCTTTCATTGAGGTCAAACAGAGCAGCTGTACTCAGTCATTGGGCAGGGTACAGTTTCTGGTCACTTTTGTGATCTTGAAAGAAAAAGTCCTGCATCTGCTGCCTTTGTATTGCAAATATAGTTTTCCCTTTGCCTATCTCTATTTATATATGTCATTGCTTCGGTAAGACCCCAATGTATTTGAAGTTTACAAGAACTGAAAATAAAATGCTGAAGCTGCTTTTCTGGGAGAGGAAATAAATAAAAATGTGTTGAATTTGTCATTGACAGAAGCACAAATGTGTCAGATATCTTTACTGAACACACTTTCTTCAATGAGGCCTATCTCACTCATTTCTGAACTTCAATCCTTCCCCTAGGCCTGAAACGTCAGCTTTCCTGCTCCTAAGATGCTGCTTGGCCTGCTGTGTTCATCCAGTTCTACGCCTTGTTATCTTACATTTATATCTGATGGTTTTGACAACATAGGACTAATCCTATTATAAGAAATTGATATGTCATCAAGTGTATAAAAGAAGGGGGCAGTTGAACAAAGAGCAGAGAGCTAACTGCCATCTGCCAGAGCTAAAATGTCTCATCTCTCGAGAAAAACGATGGCGCACAGCCTTGTCTGTGTCTTAGAGAAAGCACCACCTGAATAATAAAGGCACCAATGGTACAACAAGTTAATATTCCTGTCAGAAGAATTGATGGAGCAGATGTTCCTGACAGAATGTTTGGCGGCGAAGGCACAGAACATCCCAAAAGAAATGCAACTTGGCTGTAATTTCAAGAGAGACTGTATATATCAAACAGGACTTGTATTTATTGGAGCAGCATGCCATAAGGGCTTTGCTTTATTTGGGAATAGTAGTTAGTAATTTGAAGGGGTTTATTCAGTCTGTTAAAAGTTTAGTTAATTTGTTCACTGTACTCGTTGGTTTTAAAGTGGCTGTCGTGGATTTTTTTCTTTAACCGCTAGACGATGCTGAACGGCAGGTTACAACACTTTTCATGCTCCTTTTTACAGATATAGAGTGAGGGGCTCCCCTTTGTGTGTTTTGGGTTAAGTTCTCAGAGAGAGGTAAACCCCCACTTTCTAACAATACTCTCCATTGTCATGAACAAATCAGTTTCAGTTATCATTGAGGAGGTTTGTCCTCGTGTGGGAAAACAAACTATCAAGAAATCATCAAGGTAAAAGTCGGCACAATCTTAACAGATATGGAAGATGACACCACAGTTGGCGGTGTAGTGGGCAGTGAAGGGGGTTATCTCAATATATAATTGGACCTTGATGAGATGGCCTGAGGAGTGGCAGATGGTCTACAATTTAGATAGATGTGAGGTGTTGCATTTTGGAAAAGCAAATCGTGCCACGACAGATGTAGGTGAGTTCACCGAGTTAAGAGGTTTGATAGCCCTTTACCTGCTCATTGAACACACCAACATCTCCAAACAGCACTGGAGCTACAAACCTTCACTCAAACCCTCAATTACAAGGATGTTGCCACAGTTTTGGAGGGTTTGAGCGAGAGGGTGGGGGTGAAAAGGCTGGGGCTATTTTTCCTGGAGCACCAGCAGCTGAGGGGTGACATTATAGAGGTTCATAAAATCATGAGGGGCTTGGATAGGGTGATTATCCAAGGTCATTTTCCCAAGTCATGGGACTCCAAAACTGGAATGCATAGGTTTAACTCAAAGAATGACTACAGTGTGGAAACAGTCCTTCGACCCTCAGAGCATCCTACACAGACCCATCCCCCATTAGCCACCTAACCTACACATCCCTGCACACTATGGACAATTTGGCAGAGCCAATCCACCTAGCCTGGGCAAGTTTGGAAGGAAACAGGAACACCCCAGAGGAAACCCATTAAGATCTGTGGAGAACATGCAAACTCCACACAGATAGTTGCCTGAGGGTGCAATCAAACCAGGGTTCCTGGAGCTGAAAGGCAGCAGTGGTAACCACTGAGCTACCCCTAAGGTGAGAGAGGGGAGTGTAAAAGAGAGGCTTAGGGGAATAACATTTTTGTGTAGAGAGTGGGGTGCTTCAAATTAAGTGGTGGAGGCTGGTACAATTAAAACGTTTAAAAGGTATCTGGATGGGCACGTGAACAGGAAGGGTTTAGAAGGATATGGGGCAATGTTGGCATTATGGACAAGATTGGTTTCAGATGTCTGGCCAGTGTGGATTCATTGGATTGGAAGGTCAATTCCATGCTGTACATGTCTATGAGTACAACTAATAACAGATATCCAACACTAAGTTTATAACTTGAACAGGAATTAATTTATTCTTAAAGCTGTACCTTTAGCAGAAATAAACGAAACAACAAGGTAGTCTAATTAATGCCTATGATTTCAACTCAGTTCTCTTTGGTCACATCTACCACATATGCATATGGACAGACAGACACATTTAAATGGATAAATTAAAAGAAAATAGATTTGCCAGTTTGATGACTGTTATCACAATGAGTGCAGGCCTTTAGGAAATCATTGAAAAATGCGTTATATCACAGGCAAATGGGATAATGTTTGGTTGAATCCTGTGATCACCGTTCCATGTAAACAGCTTCCATGAGGCTCCAAGAAACATTCACTTCTTTCTCATAAACTGGAAATCTGTGATTAGAAAATTCAACATTCATTCTAGGTTATGTGCTTTATAAGCTAGATAAAGTATAAGACACACACTCAGCTTCCCTCTTGCACCTTCCTAGCACGCAGCCTTCTGTGGTTAAAACAAACAACAGTTCAATTTGTGATTTCATTTTTTTCCAAAGTTCTCTGTGATGGGCTGGCCAGCACTGAGTTTCCCTTGATTGACCGATACAACATGCAACCAGCTGCCAGTCATTTTGTTTAGCGTATCCTGGTGCGGAAATGTCTGCAGTGCTCTTCGAACAAGAACTAGCCTACAATTATTTTTCCAGGACAATTTCCAAATACAAACATAAGTTTCTTGCTGTTTCAGAAATGAAATAGAAGCAAACTCCTGATCAAAGTTCCAAATTCAAGGTTGAAATTCAGCTCGTAGCTCCAAAATGGAGAATAACAATAATGGTCCCAACACAACATATATCCATATATTGTACATTGCATACATTGTGCACACATCTGTCATTAGATTCAGTGACCACACAGTCATCAGGCTACACCCTTGCTGAACAAATGCAATTCCTCAGTTCCCTTTTGTCACAATTTTCATTTTCTTTTATCTTTGTTCATGGGATTGGGGTAAGTCTAGACACACAGCTTTATTTTGCATTTTATTTGTTCTTGATGAGTCAATATACATCCCTATTCTCAAAATCTAGCACCTTGCAACTGATGAGGAATCCTTTTGTTGTATCCTTGTGATGGACCAGAGCGAATGTCCTTGTTGAATTATTGAACCACTGAAGGAATTGATTGTTCTGTCTGTGATGTTGCCCCTGGACATCATTGGACTTGCAGGAAAAAAAAGAGATTTAAAAAATCATTCCCAAGCATTCATTGTCTAAAACCTGTTTGAAATTTGGTTCGGACTTTTCAAAACTACAAAACAACTGTTCATTTTTGTTGCTATCAGAAACCGTCAAATAGAACTTTCGATGCAAAGAGCAGATCCCTTTGGCAGGAAAAGACAATAGAGGAAATATTCATTTGACAAAATTTCCCAGAATTATTTTGAAGGGGCGTCATTGGACTCAACATGTTAACTCTGCATAAGATGTACAGTAGAAATTCAACAAGATCCTTTGACAGCTCCTTACAAACCCACAACTACTTCCATCTCAGACCAGGGAAATACATTGGAATATCACCCTCTTCAAGTTCTCCTCCCAGCCAGTCGCCATCTCGACTTGGAAGTATATCACCCGTTTCTTCAGTGTCACTGGGTGAAAACCCTGGAATTCCCTCCCTAAGAACAGAAGAAATAGGAACAGGAGTAGGCCAACCTGGCCCGTCAAGCCTCTTCTGCCATTCAATAAGATTATGACTGACCCTCGAAGGGCATTGTGGGTCACCCTACAGCACATGGACTGCAGTGGCACATACCACCACCTCCTCAAGGGACAACTAGAAACAGGGCCATTAATACTGGCCTGGCAGCAATACCCATGTCCCACAAGAAAATATTAAAAATTTCAAGCGCTGTCGATATCTGACAAAATTCTCTCCAACAGTCAAGTACACAATGTTAAGATATTGAGCTAACAGTAACTTCAGAGATTGGCAAATTTACCCATAATTAGTATTAACATCCTCATTTCCAATTTCACAATCTATTACTTTATGAAAGTATGAAAGGAAATGAGAAAACTATCATAATTGGTAGGGCCATCACACCTTTCTTACCATTTATACTCTTCGGTTCCTGGGATTTATTTCTCAGTTCCAACGCAAGAAAGGTTGCAAGCAGAACCAAAGCAACTGCTATAAGACACAGGCGAAATAGCTGTCCAATAGAATAACGATCCACATTAAAAACAAAAAGAACATGCCCTGGTAAATTAAGGGGACATTAACATGAAGAAAATTCCAAATTTGCTTCATTTTGCAATCAGTCTGTTTTTATGATAATCAATGCATTCTGCAGTGGGGCTTGAACGTACAAATTCTGACCCAGGGAGAGGTCTTCTCCTTGTGAGCTGCAACATGGAGCATATGTATGATCA
The DNA here is from genome assembly GCF_030684315.1 of Stegostoma tigrinum. Taxonomy (NCBI): domain Eukaryota; kingdom Metazoa; phylum Chordata; class Chondrichthyes; order Orectolobiformes; family Stegostomatidae; genus Stegostoma; species Stegostoma tigrinum. The sequence goes on from NC_081397.1 coordinate 12,827,124, forward strand.
GCTGCTGGCTCTGTGGTATTCCAGCAGGGCTAACTCGCCCAGGTTACTTGCTCTAAAAACACGCAATAATCCTTCTAAAATGAAAATTTCACATTTGTGTTGAAAACTTCAAAAAAAACACAGAAGAATAATCATGGCTCTCCTGTCAACTTTTGAAATTATATCATATCTGATGGATACAGAGTGAAAGTGGAGAGCAAATGTGACATTCAAAATAGAAACAGTAGGGATGCTTGTTTGTTCTCTATTGAAGTGACAATATTAAAACTTGTAGCAATATTGGTAACACAATTAATGTCACCAATGGTACAGCCACATTTGAAGTACTGTGTAGAATTCTGGTCCCCCTGCAAGGAAGTGTGTTATTAAAATGGAAAGGGTGCAGAAAAGATTTACAAGGAAGTTGTTGAGACTGGAGGGTTTGAGTTATAAGGAGAGACTGGATAGGCTGCGAAATTTTTCCCTGCAGCAGAGGAGGCTTAGTGGTAGTTTTACAATATTCTGAGATGCATTGATAAGGTGAATGGTGAAGATTTTTTCTCCAGAGTCAGGGAATTCAAAACTACAGGTCATAGACTTTAGGTGAGAGAGGAATGATTTAAAAGGCACCTGAGGAGCATTTTTTTCACACAGAGGAAGGTGTGTGTATGGAACAAGCTGCCAGAGGAAGTACTGGAGGTGGGTAAAATTATGACATTTGGGCAATCACATGGATAGAAAAGGTTTAGAAGGATATGGGCCAAATGCAGGTCAATAAAGGCTGTTAGTATCATGTCAGCTCGAGCTCAGATTTGATGACCACAATCACACTTGGAATGAAAATGTACAACCACAGTGAGAGTGATGTGTCTAGTTCACCCATTCTCTTCATTATTGGAGGGATGTGCCAGCTCTGGGTGAGGGTGCAGAGGGAGATTTATCAGGAGGCTATCTTGAGGGCTGGTTGAGTATCAGTGATGGAGAAAGATTGAACAGACTGGGATTGTTGTCCTTCGAGCAGGGGAGATTGGGAGAGGTGGACATGATGGAGATGAATAAGATGATGAGAGACATAGATAGGGTAGACATGAAGAAAATTTTCCAACTTTGGTGGAGTGACCAATGAACTGCGTGGGGGATGAAATGATTAAAGATGAAGGGCAGGAGGTTTAGAGGGGAAGGAAGGGGAAAAAAAATCACTCACAGGATCTGGAACTCACTGCTTGTAAGGATGGGAGAGGCAGAAACCCTCATCGCATTGAAGAATTATTGGAGATAGGTTGGTAGGAACAACCAGAGACAGGGGCTATGTCAACAGACTGCAACTTCCCTAGATCCCATCAGAGACTAAGGCTTGCCTTATGAGGAGAGATTGAGCGGGTTGGTCAGGCTTTGGAAAGATAAGTGGAGATTGCGTGGTTGTTTGTTGGCTAGCTCAGTTGGCTGGACAGCTGCTCTTTGATGCAGATCTTCACTAACAGTGTGGGTTAAATTCCCCCACTGGCTGATATTGCCATGAAGGATTCTCCATCACAGACTCTCTTCTCTTCCTGATGTGTGGTGATCCTCAGATTAAACAGCCACCCGGTCTTTTCTCTGGTTAATGCCAGAGTGGGACCGTGGTGACGTTCCTAATTTTCCATTAGAGATAAACCATTAAAGTTGGGGGTGGGGGAAGGTTGTCAATGTGTGAGAGAGAAGATGTTTCCTCATGTGGGGCAACCTAGAACATTATTGTTTCAGGATAAGGGGGTGAGACAGATTCAAACAGAGATGAGGAGGAATGTCTTCTCTCAAAGTAGGTGGGAAGTGTTGATTAGGGAGTGCATAAGCCTGGGTTGTTTTGTTGGGGTTGGGAAGGCTGAGGGGGAACCTGATAGAGGTGTGTAATGTTTTGAGGGGAATGGACAGGGAGCACATGAACAGCTGTTCAACTCAGTCACAGGTTCAATAACAAGGTGGGGGGCATAATTTGAAGGTTCAGAGGGGGATGTGAGGATTGTTTCACCCAGTGAGTGGTGAGAATTGGAATGCACTGTCTGGGAGGGCAGTTGAGGTGGGAAACCTCACAACCTTCAATGAGCATTTGAAATGCCCCAACATTCAAGGTCCTGGGGCCCGGTGCAGGAAAATGGGATGAGTTTAGATTTAGTTTTGCTTTGGCAGTACATACCAAATGGGCCAAAGGATCTCTTCTGTGCTGCATGACTCAGAATGTCTCCAGTATTTTAATCAGCAATCCAGAGAAATATGTACATTGTCCACCATGGATAGTAATATCAGGCACATGCCTTGAACCCAAACACCAACAGATTGTGATGCCTGCTTGTCAATATTGCAATTATACAATCCCCTGTCATCAGTGCCAAATATCGTCTCTGTACCGACAATTCAGTTCCAGTGTCTCTCCTTTTGAAGGTGAAATGGGACGACATGGAAAGCCACATTTCCACCCACGATTGAAAGCAAAGTTGCATCATTACAGCTTACCATGGGCTTTCATTACATGGGTAACTGCTCTGTAAACATTCGCTGTCACATTGTTTCCGCAATGGATTTTCAAGCATCAGTCCCGCCAACCCATCCCCAATATTTCCAAATGAACCTTTTAAATCTTTCTGCTGTCACATTAAAAATATGCTGTCTAGTTTTGAACTCCCCCACCCAAGGGTAATGATCCTTAAATTCTCTTTATCTATGCCACAAAAGATTTTATAAACCTCTATAAGGTCACCTCTTGACCTCTTTTGCTCCGGCGAAGAAAGTCTCAGTCTTTCCAATCCATTTTTATACCTCAAACCTTCATTCCCAGCCACATTCTGGTAAATCTTTTCAGAACCTTCTCCTGTTTAACAATATCCTTCCTGTAACAGGGTGATCATAACTGCACACAGTATTCCAGAAGAGGCCTCATCAACATTCTGTACAACCTCAAAATGACATCCCAACTCCGATACTCAAATGTTACGGTAATGAAAGCAAGCAGGCTAAACTTGTTCTTAACCTCCCTGTTTATCTGTGACACAAATTTCAAAGAAATATGTACACAAACCCTTCGGTGTCTCAGTTCTGCAACATCACCCAGTGTCCTATCTTAATTGCATAAGGCCTGTCCTTGTTTATTTTACCTACATTGCAAACGTCACATTTATCCAAATTAAACTCCATCTGCCTCTCCTTAGCCTGTTGATATAATTCATCAAAATCTCTTTGCATTCTTAGGTATGTGTTCATTATACCACCGACATTTGTGTCATTTGCAAACTGACTAGCCATGCCTCCAACATTCTCTTCCAAAACATTTATATAAATGACAAACAGGCCCTCAGACAGCCCTTCCCCATTCCTCTCTGCCTCCTACTGTTCAACCAATTTTGTATCCAGTTGGCAAGCTCTCCCTGAATTCCATGTGATCTAACTTTACTAATTAGTCTACCATGCTGAACTTTGTTAAAGCTTTCACTAAAGTCTCAGTAAACAATGTCTACCACTCTACCATCATCAATCTTTTTGGTTACTTCACTGAAAAGCTCAATCAAGTTTGAGAGACATAATGTTCCTTGCACAGTACCATGCTGAATCTCCCTAATCAATCTTTGCCTCTCCATTGTGTCTAAATCCACTCTTTCACAATCGCCTCCAACAGCTTGCCCACCACCAATGTCAGACTCACAGGTCTACAGTTTCCAGGCTTCTCTCTACAGCCTTTCTGTAAGAGTGGCACAACATTAGCAACCCTCTAATCCTCTGGTACTTCACTGTGTTTACACATGATGCAGATATTATGCTAAGAGCCCCGTGTCAGGCTTCACAAAGAGCATTCCATCACACACCTGACTTGTACCTCATTGATGCTGGACACGCTTTGGGGAATTGGAGGTGAGTTACTTGCAACACGATTCACAGCCTCTGACCTGTTCTGGTTACCATCATGTGTATGTGACAAGTCCAGTTGAGTTTCTCCAGGAAACTCCAGGATGTTGATAGTGCGGGATTCAGTGGTAGTAACACCATTGAATAACAAAGTGGGTAACGGTTAGACTGTCCCTCAATGATAATCCCCATGATATTGATAGATAGGAGATTCGGTGATGCTAATACCATTGAATATCAAGGGTCAGTGATTAGATTGTCTCTTATTCTTGGTGGTCATTGCCTACCATTTGTGTGGCACGAGTTCCACTTGCCAGCCCAAGCCCAGATGTTGTTCAGATTCTGTCACATTTGAACCAGGAATACATCAGTATCAGAGGAGTGATGAATGATGCTGAACATTGTGCATCAGTGAGCATCTGACCTTGTGATGGAGGGAAGGTCATTATTGCTGCATCCCTGCTCCTGTCCTCAAATCTCTATCGCTGGGAGTGGCCTGTCATAAGCAGCTGAAACAGATGTGGCACAGAATCATCAAAACATTCAGCGGCACTAACTAGACAAAGGAATGACCAAGCTGATACTCTGATGCTTAGGTGGTTCGAAACCCACTGTCGAGAGCCAATTGTTAATTTACACCAATAAGATGCTTCATCTGAATGCTTTGCACTTTTTATGGTGAATGAACCGTCTTTAGTTTGTTTTATAAACTGATTGTTCCGATACAATTTGAAAAGCTTATGCCTCCTCAAGGTCCAGAATGGGGCCCGGCATTTCATGACAATCTTCCCACCTCTCAGATCATGTTGTGGCTTGGCTTCCAGAGTTAGGGTTTCATATGAAACTGCAAAAAGAAATGTGACAAAAGCTGGACACAGAATCAGATTGCAGCTGAAAGATCAATGGTATCGATTGTAAGAGCGGGGAGGTGATGTCGGAGCTGTACAGGGCTTTGGTAAGGTCACAGCTGGAGCACTGTGTGCAGTTCCAGTGTCTGCACTGTAGAAAGGATGTGATTGCACTGGAGGGGGTGCACAGGAGATTCACCAGGATGTTGTCTGGGATGCAGCATTTCAGTGTTGGAGGGAGGCTGCATAAGCTTCAGTTGTTGTCTTTCGACCAGAGAAGGTTGAGAGGCAACATGATAGAGGTCTGTAAAGTTATAAGGAGCATGGGTAGAGGTATAGGAAACAGCTGTTCCCCGATTTGAAGGATCAATAACAAAGGAGACATTGTTTTTTGTGAATGGCAGGAGGCTTTGATGGGTATTTCAGGACTTTTCACCCAGAGGTTCATGGGCATGAATGGCACAGACTCGACAGCCCTCTGCATTAAAAAAGTCCACAGATTCACTTCCCCTCAGAGTGAAGAAAGTCCTTTTCTTTTCCAACTTCAAAGTGCCCCCACCCCCCTTATTGTAGGATGATGCCCCTTTGGTCCCAGATTGTCCGACACAAGGGAAAATAACCTCTCTCCGCATCTGCCCTGTCAAGTCCCTCTAAGGATTTTCAATAAGGCTGCCTCTCATTTTACTAAACTCCAATGAGTACAGGCCTAAGTGACTCAACCTCTCCTCATGGGAAATTACTAACTCCCAGTTCAGGTGCCCAACTGTATGTCAGTGACTCATGCTGAAAGATGTATGTTTGGCTGAAACTGGTCTGGGAGGTCAGGAATACCATTAAATCAATGTGCAATCCACTTCCATCCTGTGTAAATCAGAGTCAAACTGGGCTACATGCGATTCTAAACCTACAGCAATCTGATTGACTCTAAACTGCCCTCTGGCAATGAATGCTGGCTGAGCCAGCGACGCCCTCATTCTGTGAATGAATTTTTAAAAGTACACATACCAACGACGATACCTTGCACGGTTTTAGTCCTGTAGCATAAGAATGATGTGCTGCAGGAGTAAGACCTACCAGTTTCACTGTTCACAGCATTTCATAAACATTGCTCTGTGTCTCTGTAACTTCCACACCATTTTTGTCACAGGAGGTAGTTCGTCCCGTATCTGTCCCACATTGCAATTTTAAAGCATCTCCTTCTTTTTCAAACCCACTTGAGAGATACAGATAAATCCAGTTGCATCCAAAAGCTGAAGAAAGAGAGAAAAGCAGGAAGGTTGAAAACCCATTTATTGTATCCTTTTTAACTCCTCACTGCAGTGAACACAATGCACAGCTCGGCCTCAGTGTCTGTGTTCTCCAGAAGAAATTCCCCACCTCATGCAAAGTGTTACTCTATTACCAAGCAATGGACATCTCCAAGGCACCAATCCCACCCCCCGCTACCCCCCCGCTTGATTTTCACCACGTCCACAAATGTCTACTCCCTCCACCACCGACACTCAGCACCAGCAGTGTCTACCGTCTCCCAAATGGACTGCTGAAATTCACCAAACATCCTCAGACAGCACCTCCCAAAACTAAAAACACTTCCTCCTAATCATAAAAGCTCCTGCATGTTTCAATGAGATGACTTCTCATTCTTCTAAACTCCAGTGAGCCAAATCTCAAACTCATAAGACAATTCCTCCAACCCAGGTATCACACTAGTGAACATTTCCTGTGCTACCTCCGATGAAGTGACACCTTTCATGAAATAAGAGGAGAAAAACTGCTCATGATGCACCTGATGTGGTCTCCCCAGCACCTGGGAGAGTTGCAGTAAGACTTCCATATCCTTATATTCCAACACCCTTTAAGTAAGGGCCAATATTTTCCCTTTGCCATTGCTGATTACCTGCTGTTTCTGTGCCCGCAGGAAATGCTACACTTGTCCCCACAACCGCAGGAAATGCTACACTTGTCCCCACAACCTTCCCCTGCAACCGCAGGAAATGCTACACTTGCCCCCACACCTCCTCCCTCACCCCTATCGCAGGCCCCAAGATGACATTCCACATTAAGCAGAGGTTCACCTGCACATCTGCCAATGTGGTATACTGCATCCACTGTACCCGGTGCGGCTTCCTCTACATTGGGGAAACCAAGCGGAGGCTTGGGGACCGCTTTGCAGAACACCTCCGCTCAGTTCGCAACAAACAACTGCACCTCCCAGTTGCAAACCATTTCCACTACCCCTCCCATTCTCTAGATGACATGTCCATCATGGGCCTCCTGCACTGCCACAATGATGCCACCCGAAGGTTGCAGGAACAGCAACTCATATTCCGCCTGGGAACCCTGCAGCCATATGGTATCAATGTGGACTTCACCAGTTTCAAAATCTCCCCTTCCCCTACTGCATCCCTCAACCAGCCTAGTTCTTCCCCTCCCCCCACTGCACCACACAACCAGCCCAGCTCTTGCCCCCCACCCACTGCATCCCAAAACCAGTCCAACCTGTCTCTGCCTCCCTAACCGGTTCTTTCTCTCACCCATCCCTTCTTCCCACACCAAGCCGCACCCCCAGCTACCTACTAACCTCATCCCACCTCCTTGACCTGTCCGTCTTCCCTGGACTGACCTATCCCCTCCCTACCTCCCCACCTACACTCTCTCCACCTATCTTCTTAACTCTCCATCTTCGGTCTGCCTCCCCCTCTCTCCATATTTATTCCAGCTCCCTCTCCCCATCCCCCACTCTGATGAAGGGTCTAGGCCCGAAACGTCAGCTTTTGTGCTCCTGAGATGCTGCTTGGCCTGCTGTGTTCATCCAGCCTCACATTTGATTATCTTGCTGTTTCTGTGTGCTGGCTTTCTGTGTTATACGTATAAGCTCCCCCCACCCTGGCCAAGTTCCTTTGTGTCACAGTTTTGCAGTTTCTCTCCATTTCAAGAAAGCTCTTTTTTTCTGTTCTCTCTACCAAAATGATCACAGCTTGATGTTTTCCCAAACAGCCTGCTTTAAATCTCACAGTTATTTGAAGTATTCTGGTGGTGTTAAATTCTGGTACAGATTCATTGAATGGACTCTGTCTGATGGGAATAAGCCAATGAAAATGGTCATTGGCCCTCATTGTAACTGATGTATCCACACAGGTGAAGAGTTGAAAATGGTTCCAGTGATCAGTCTTTGAGTTGATATTCCTAACTCTGAATGAGAAAGACTGAGATCAATTCCCATTTATTGCATATTTGGAAATGGTCACATAAAAGATGTGCACAGCAAGACTTCAGGTTTTAAAATGGTTATCCAAGAAATTTGCAGGTGCCTCCTACCTTGTGTAATCCCATGGGCAGCAAGATTCACTAGAAAATAGAAGGAAATTGAAATGTAAATGTAATTATTTCTGTCAGTGTCCTGGACATGGCGAAGCAAAGACAATGTCAAAGCCATGAAAATGAAGAAGCAGCAGAGGAACAACATATGCCCCATCTGTGACTCAGTAGGAACTGTGCAGTTCCACTGTAATGGAGGCAGAAATATGAATTGATATGAACTGCATGGTGACTCCAATGGTTTCCTGCCCTTGTCTCATTCCACGTTAAAATCATGCTTTTGTACCTTAGTTAGGTAGCCACACTGCCAGAAGATATGGAGGCTTTGGTAAGAAGTTCCAGCCTTGAGTGACTGTCTGTGTGGAATTTGGACATTCTCCCTGTGTCTGCATGGGTTTTCTCCGGGTGCTTCAGTTCCTCCCACAGTCCAAAGATGTGCAGGTTAGGTGGATTGGCCATGCTAAATGGGCTGAAGAGCCTGTTTCTACATTGTAAGGAATTTATGATTCTATGGAACGGTTTACTGGGATAGTGCCAGGTTCAGAGGGTTTTTTTTAATTCATTGACAGAATGGGGGTGGTGCTGGCTAGGCTGCATTTATTGCCCATCCCTAATTGCCCAGAGGATAATTGAGTCAACTGCATTGCTGTTGGTCTAGAGTCACATGTTGGCCAGAACAGGTAAGGATGGCAGTTTCCTTCCCAAAAGGGCAGTAGAGAACCAGGTAGGTTCCTCCAACAATCAACAATGGATTCACGGTCATCAATAAACTCTTAATTTCAGATACTCATCGAATTCAAATTCCACCATCAGCCATAGCAAGATTCGGACCCAGCTCCCCAGACCGTGATCTGGGCCTCTGGGTTAACAGTCCAGCAATAATAACACCAGGCCATTTCCTCCACTTGATATTTATTAGGGTAATAGTGATGAGAAGAGACTGGGCAAACTCAGGTTGTTTTCACTTGAACAGAGGGGTGACCTGATGAAAGTTTATAAAATTATGAATGGCACAGGTATAGTGGATAGTCGGAGTCTTTTTTTTCCTGTTTATGAGACAGGAGAGAAAACACAGCCAACTCCTATCTGGCCGCTGCTCCAAGACAGAGGGAGAGAGACAGGAAACCTCTGCCAATTCACAGCACTCACACACATTCCCACCCCGACTCTGTTTCTCTCTCTCTCTCACTTCTGCTATTGTTCTTAACCTACTACTCATGCTCGCACTTCTGATTCAGAAAGGAACACTGCAGTGTCACCAATTTGCATGTAAACAATTTTTGTACACGCAGTCTGAAAGTGTTCATTTGATATTTCCTGTGTTCAGCACATCCATACTGTGCCACTGACCCATCTGTTTTTTTTAACAGCACAGGGTTGTTCATAAAAATAAATTATTAAGACAGTCAGTGTTGGCACAGGGCCACGAATGGGATGAGCTTGATCACAATATTCAGTAACACAAAAACTACAGGAGATGCTGGACATCTGAAACAACAATAGGAAGTGCTGGAGAAACTCAGTAGGTCTGGCAGCAACTGTGGAGAGAAAGAGAGAGAGAGAAACAGGGCTAATGTTACATTTATAAACACAGCAGTGATGGAGAAACTTTGCAGGCCTGGTAGCATTTGTGAATAGCGACAGAAAGGGTTAATGTTACGGATTATTACCAGTATACCAATCTCCTGTACAACTGAAGATTAACCTCCCATGTGAATGGAAAGCAATGTAGGAACACAAACCCAGTCTAGTTCATTGTTCAATAGAACTGTGTGAAACACCCTCACTGTTCTGGATCTCGGCAACTGAGTTCAACGGCATCAATAACACCTCCGCTGAGAATGGAAAGGCAACTTAATATCTCAATGGAAAGAAACTTCAGAGTGCTTCAGTGCAGGGGGATCTGGGTGTCCTTGTGAATGAATCTCAGAAAGCTGGCATACAGGGACTGGATTTAGTAAAGAATGGGAGTACCAAGGTAGGGAAGTGATATATTTGTACAATGCATCAGTGTTTCTACATCTGGAGAACCTCATAGAGTTTGGGCCCATTTACTGGAGGAAGGAAGTAATTGTATTCGTGGCTGTTCAGAGGAGATTCACTTGATTGATTTCAACGATGAGGCCTTTGACTTCTGAACAGACATTGAGCAGATTTGGCCTACTCTCTGGAGTTAAGAAAAAGGAGAGGAAATGTAATTGAATTTTATGAGAAACAAAAGATGGGATTGACAAAGACGACAGAGCGAGGATATTTCCACATTTGGGACAATCTAGAACAAAAGGTTTCAGAATAAATAGCTCCATGAAGGCCAGTGTCCTGTCAGCAAGTTACCCTTTACTTGCACAAGCATAGTACATAACACTGACTCAGCTCCTAGTGTGAACAGAATCCCTGACATTCCTGTTTTTATCTGTCAGCCAGGACATTCTGGTCGGACCAGGTTAACAGCCCCAGTCAGGGACGCATATTCTGTGAGATCCATCTGATTGACCACATCCCAATTCCTGGTGTTGGGGTGTGGTGGGTGCTCAGAAAAGAGACTGAGGGGAATTTCCATGCATAGGCAGTGGTGGATTTCGAAGCAGATATTTTAAAATTGTCAACGAAAATATGGTTCAGGTCAAATGCAGAACTCAACGAGAAAGCAGAATCACCCGTGGTTGGCGAAGGTGGTCATTGAGTACTGTCCAATTCAAAAATTCAGGCAAGCAAAGCAGCAAAGTGTATAGCGAGGTTGGAGAATTGGACATCTTTCAGGAAGGTGCAGGCAGAGATTTAAAACTGAGAAAATTGATTTTTGAAAGTAAGATGAAAAGAAACATAAACATAAACAGAAAGAGCTTCCGTGGATATGTAAAAGGAAGGAGAGCAGCTATCTGTAAGAAATGCTCCAGAGATTACAGAATTTTGGAAGATCAATGCATCATCAATGCATCCAGTGTTTCCAGGGTAACTTCATTCACTGTCTGAGATGTGGATGATCAGGTCCTAATGGTTTGTCAACCTTTAACACCATTGTTTACCCCGGCACCATTCTGTTCCTAAAACTGATTTCATTCAGTTTTGACCTCCCAAGCTACCCTTGTTTCTCTAACAAGTCTTGGGGACTAACTTGGGTTCTCTAGTGGAGACAGGAGCAAGGTACGTGTTCAAATCTTCTGCCATTTCTTTGTTCCCCAATATAATTTCATTGGGATTCTGGCTGCATTGGATTTATATATATATATATATATATTTTAAACTTCTTCCTTTCACATCTTTATCAATATTTGTACAGTCAATTATGTTTTTTACTGCAGTTTTACTCTCCTGCATTATCTCCCATTCTTGAGCTTATATTTTCCTCTTTTTATGATTTCTAAAATATTCTCAGACCTTGGGCTTGCTGTTCCCTTTCCTCTGGTCATTTCATGTCTCTCCCATTTGGATCTACACTCTCCCTAGTCTCTTTTATAACCTGTAGTTGACCAATCTTTCCTCCATTTTTATTAAAGTAAGACAGGAAGGAGTAATTTCTGTAATTCATGAGTACCGTATTTAAACACGAAACATTTGCTATCCACCAGCAATTACTTCCGTATTACTGCACAATCCATCCTTGTCACTTTGTGCCTCTCACACTCATAGTTCCCTTCGTTTAGAATCCGGATCCGAGCTTCTGGTTCAGCTAATTGGCTCTTCACCTGAATGAAGAATGCTGCCAGATTATGGTCACTTCTCCCCAAGGGAGATGCTCATAATGATTCATTTCTCATCTCAAAATATCATACCTAGAATCACCTGTTGTCCAGTTGGTTCTTCAAGGTGTTGGTCTGGACAACCATGTCTGTCTCTCTCTCTCTCTCTCTCTCTCTCACACACACACACACACACACACACACACATTAAGACCTTTGCAGGAATGAGCAAGAAATACCCTCCAGCCAATGGTGTCCACATCCCACAAATGAATATTAAAAACATTGCATATGTATTCACGCACATGCTCATGGAAATACTCCACCACTTTAATTTACATATTGATCGGACAAAAGAAAGTCACCCAAGATTACAGTTGCACTGTTATTGCTTAATCTCTGATGCCTTGCTTAGTGCCTCAATATGCTTGGAGGGAGACAAATGGAATTTTGTTGCAAAAGGATTTGAATATAGGAGCAGTGAGGTCTTGTTTCACATGCATCAGACTTCATGCATTTTGGAAGATCAAATTCAAGGGCGAACTATACAGTCAATGGAAAAGTCCTAGGGAAAATTGATGAACAATGAGATCTGGGTGTTCAGGTCCATTGTTCCCTGAAGGTGACAACGCAGGTCAATAGGGTGGTCAAGAAGGCATATGGCATGCTTTCCTTCATCGGACGGGGTATTGACTACAAGAGTTGGCAGGTCATGTTACAGTTGTATCGGACTTTGGTTTGGCCACATTTGGGGTACTGTGTACAGTTCCGGTCACCACATTACCAAAAGGATGTGGATGCTTTGGAGAGGGTGCAGAGGAGGTTCACCAGGATGTTGCCTGGTATGGAGGGTGCTAGCTACGAAGAGAGGTTGAGTAGATTAGGATTATTTTCATTAGAAAGACAGAGATTGAGGGGGCTACTCTTTGAGGCCTACAAAATCATGAGGGGTATAGACAGGGTGGACAGCAAAAAGCTTTTTCCCAGAGTGGGGGACTCAGTTATTAGGGGTGATGAGTTCAAAGTAAGAGGAGGAAAGTTTAAGGGAGATATGCGTGGAAAGTTATTTACACAGAGGGTGGTGGGTGCCTGGAACGCGTTGCCAGCGGAGGTGGTAGATGCAGACACATTAGCGTCTTTTCAGATATATTTGGACAGGTACATGGATGGGCAGGGAGCAAATGAACACAGACCGTTAGAAAATAGATGACAGTTTAGACAGAGGGTCTTGATCAGCGCAGGCTTGGAGGGCTGAAGGGCCTGTTCCTGTGCTGTAATTTTCTTTGTTCTTCTTTGTTCTTGGTTCAGTGAGGCTGCACCTGCAGTCCTGTGTGTAGCCTGGGTCTCCTTAGCTCAGTCAAGATGTTATTCCACCTACAATGAGCCATAAAGATTCATCAGACTTGTCCCTGGGATGATTGCAATATCCTATGAAGAGACAGTGGGCATACTGGGCCTTTATTCTCAAGGGATTTGATGGATGAACAATAGTGTCATTTAAAACACTGTCATACAGTCCCTAAAGGGAGAGACATGGCAGATACAGGTTTCATGTTTGCAGGACACTAGAACCAGGCAGGATTTTAAAATAAAACGGTATTAGCTCTCAGACAATGGTTTATTTTGTTTTGCTTAATGGATTGTGATCTTTTAGAATTCTGATCGCGCAGGGGGCTAGAGCCGCTCCATCTCCCTATATGTTTAATATCGAGGCTGATAGATTTTTTATCATCCCAATCATGAAACTCTGCACGGAAATGTACAATTGATAGACTTGTTGGTTGAAAAACATGTTCTCTGAAAGAATGCAATGGCTATGAAAATATAGCATGTGAGATCAGAGCCTAGCTGTGGTTTGTCTCAGGGAGAGACTGCAGATTACAACGAGCTCTTGATCAATTGGATCAATGGGGTGACAAGTGGCAGATGCAGTTTAATTTGGATAAATGTAAGTTATTTGATTTTCATGAAACAAACATGGGCAGGACTTATACAATTAATGGCGGGACCCTGAGTGCTGTTGCAGAACAGTGGGACCATGGGGTTCATTTCTTTGAAATTTGTGTCGCATACAGAGAGGGTGGTTAAGAAGGAGCATGTTTGCTTTTGTTGCCCAGAACAGTGAGTATAGCAGTTGGGGCACCATGTTGAGGTTGCATAGGACATCGGTGAGTCCCATTCTGCAGTACAGTGTGCAGTTCTGGTTGCCCTGTTTTAAACTAGAGAGTGTTTGGGAAAGATTTACCAGGATGTTGCCAGAAATGGAGGGTGTCTGTTCTGAAAATAGGCTGAAGATGCTGGAGCATTTTTCAGTGGAGAAGAGGAAGTTGAGAGGTGGCTTTATAGAGGTTTATAAAATCATGAGGGGCATATATAAGGTAAATAATGTGGGTATTTTCCCAACAGTAGGGAAGTTCATAACTAGAGGGCATATTTTTAAGGTGAGGGGAGAATGTATTACAAGGAAATGAGGAGCAACATTTTTTATGCAGAGAGTGGTTCATTTGTGAAATGAACCAACAGAAGAAGTGATGGAAGTAAGTACAGTTACAGAGTTTAAAAGGCATTTAGACAAGTCCATGAAGAGGATATGTTTGGAGAGGAAAGGGTGAATTGCAGGCAGGTGGGACCAGTTTAGTTTGAGAATACGATTGGTGTGGACTAGTTGTACCAAAGGGCCTCCTTCCATGCTGTATGATTCTTCGACCCTATCAGCAACAACTGAGTCAAGTCTCATTGAAGCAGGTATGCCCAGTAAAGGTATCTGACATATTTGTGTTTCTATAAATGTCAGCTTCAACACATTTTATTGAACTACTGGTCCAGGAAAAAAAACAATATGAACAATGTTTTCAGATCTTGTAAATGCCATTTAAGTTGCAGCCTCAGTGAAGAACTGATGTATGTGACGATAGGTAGATAGACAGATATGACATTTTCTATTTAAATTTCCAACATCATTTTTCAAAATTGAGTGCACATCCATCAAAATTGCATCATTTCATTGACAATGTAGCCCTGAGCATCGGTTTAATGTTCTTGACTTACCTTCATTACGGGGAAAAAAACCATTATTAAATGCTAGGATTTTTGTCAAATACAGTGCTCAGAATGCAGTTACCCCTGGTGAGATTTAAAAGTTAAAAGAAATTTCAAATCACAAACCATTAAATCTTAACCATTGTAACAAAAACTCATTAGACAACAACAGAACATAGCAACCCTTTTGAAATACCAATCATTTCATGCACTAAAATGCTACACCAACTGACAATGCCCCTCGGTGAATTTGTGTCCAATTCAGACACACAATAAATAATTTTCTGAAATACTTACACCACTGTTTTGATGGAATGGGAGAATCCAGCCAATGCTTGCCCTTCAAACCCTGTTGTCACAAAAGGATAGGTGTGGATTCTTTCCAGAAAAGAAACAGTCCTGAAGCTAGCAGCCTTTCCGAATGCTTCTATCTCCACACAGCATTGTGAACCACAATGCGAATTCTGCAAGAATCTTCTTTATTTTGACATTTCCCTTTTTTGATTTTGTTTTTGTCCTTTGAAGAACTTTCACCACAGCCAGAGGAGTGTTTTTGTTTCTAACGAGATGTGAGTAAACAGTGTTGCAATTGCCTGTTTCAATCAAGATAAAAAGAGAAAATATGCAAATGAAATTGTATTGGTATTTCAGATGATAATGCGAACTGCAGATGCTGGAGAATCCAAGATGACAAAGTGTGTAGCTGGATGAACACAGCAGGGCAAGCAGCATCTCAGGAGCACAAAAGCTGCCAAATCGGGCCTCGACCCAAGATAACTTTGTTATCTTGGTATTTCAGATGGGTGGGTATCAGCGCTTCTTGGAAATGCATCTCACTCTGCAGTGTGCAATGGGCAGAACTGTGTGTGGATAGTTTTTATTTTACACGTGTTAGGGCATTGTGCAACATTGCAAGAGTGTCATCCCAATAGAGGTAATATCTCATTGAAGGCAAACTTAGAACTAGAATTAGAAGTACGTTTATTGTCACATGTACTCACGTACAAAGTATAGGAGTACAATGAAATGTGTGCAATGTTACCATGCATTGTGCCATCTTATTCCAAATGTAACTAGATACAAATCTGAGGTACAAAAATAGATTATTTACAAAACTATGTCCTATAGTTTTGGACTCCCCCACTCTGGGAATAAAGACCTACTCACCCTATTCATGCCTCTATGAGATAGCCTCTGATGCTTCATGGAATAAACAGCCAGCCTATTCAGCCTCTCCTATTGCTCTCAACCTCTCATGCTGGCTACATCCTTGTAAATCTTTTCTGAACCCTTTCAAGTTTAACAACATCCTTCCTATAGCAGGAAGACCAGAACTGAATGCAGTATTTTAAAAACGGCCTAAACAATGTCCTGTATAGCCACAAGATGATATTTCAACTCCTACACTCAAAGCATTGACCAATGAAGGAAAGTATGCCAAATGCCTTCTTTACCACCCTATCTACCTGAGATTCCACTTTCATGGAGCGATGAACCTGCACCCCTCGGTCTCTGTGTTCGGGAACACTCTACAGTGCTCCACCACTAACTGCATAAGTCCTTCCCACTTCCAGACACTGGATTAGAAAGTGTCGATGCAGGAAAGCTGCTCCTGATGACCGGGGAGTCGAGAAACGGGGCTTGTAGTTTGAGGATAAGGTAAGAATACAAAAGGTGCTGGAAAAGCTCAGCAGGTTTGGCAGTATCTGTGCAGGCAGTAAGAGAAACAGAGTTAACATTACAGGCTACAAATACAGGAAGTGTTGGGAAACTCAGCAGGTTTTGCAGCATCTACGGAGAGTGAGAGAGAAACAAAGTTAACACTTTCAAGTACAGCAACCCTTCTTCAGAGCCGATAGCAGCTGGGGAAAGGTGGTATATTGTTACTTGATACATTCTCCATGATGATATATATGCTGAAGATAATGGGCAGGAGGCAAAGGAGTGAGCAGATAGACAGAGACAGAGCTGAAAGAGAGAGAAAGAAAGTTCAACAGACAAAGAAATAATAAGTAATGAACAAAGGGAAGGGGAAAAGCTGATAATGCGGACCATGACTTGATGAAAATGAGATGTCGTGCTGAAAGCAGCCCAGGTCATGACAGGGTCTGTGCTGTGGGGGCTGGGGAAAGGACATGAAAGGAGATGTATCAGGCTCGGAAATGGCTGAATTTGATATTGAGCCCAGAAGGTTGCAGGGGCCCCAAGCGGGAGATGAGATGCTGTACTCCCAGCTTGCTCTGAGCTTCGCTTAGTACACTGCAGCAAGACACGCAAATGGAAATGTTGGTCAGTGTGGATCATGGTGGAGTTTAAGGGGCTGGCTTGGGGAAGCACAGGGTCATTTTCACGGGCAGAACGTAGGCGTTCCACAAAAGTGGTCGCTCAGTCTGTGTTTCATCTCCCCAGTTTGGAGGAGACCACATTGTGAGCAGCAAATGCAGTTTGAGTGAAGTGCAGGTTGATCACTGCTTCATCCAGAAGGTGTGTCTGGAGCCTTGGATGATGAGGAGGAACGAGTTAAGTGGGCAAGTGTTACACCTCCTGCGATCACACCATCTGACAAGAGTTTGGTTTGACTTGCTGCCTTTGGTTCTGGTGAAACAGGAATTGTTACTCAGTCATTGGAAAGGGTACAGTTTGTGGTTGTGGTGAGTCAACAGGTTTTGGATCTTCAGAGAAAAGCCCTGTCTCCTCAGCCTTTGAATTACGAACACGATTTTCCTTTTATCTTTCCATCTATCTATTTATTTTCATATGGATCATTTCTTCAGTTAGGTACCAATTTAATTGAAGTTTACAAGAAATAAAGAAGGTGCTAACGCTGCATTTCCAGGCCAGGAGTTAAATGAAAAATGTGTTAAAGCTGTCATTTAGAGAAACACATATTAGTGAGATATCTTTACTGGACATACTTGCTTTGATGAGCTTGACTCAGTCAGTGCTTATCTTCAGACCTTCCCAACAACAAGGGACAGCTGGGCTCTAACCTCACACACTTCATTTTCATAGCCACTGCAGTAATTCAGAGAACAAGTCTTTCAGCCAACAAGTCAATCAATTCCATTATTCTGTTTACATGATATTACCACACACATGTTCCTAATATATAGAAGAATCTTTGAAGTAACAATACAACAGTGAGCAGCTTGCCCATAAGACCATGAGACCAGAAGACATAGGACTGGAAGTAAGGCCATTCGGCCAATCAAGTCCACTCCGCCATATAAATCATGGCTGATGGGCATTTCAACTCCACTTCCCTGCACTCTCCCTGTAGCCCTTGATTCCTTCTGAGATCAAGAATTTGTCGATCTCTGCCTTGAAGGCATCCAATGTCCCAGTCTCCACTGCACTCTGTGGCAATGAATTCCACAAGCCCACCACTCTCTG
Source organism: Stegostoma tigrinum (assembly GCF_030684315.1). NCBI lineage: Eukaryota > Metazoa > Chordata > Chondrichthyes > Orectolobiformes > Stegostomatidae > Stegostoma > Stegostoma tigrinum. The sequence continues at coordinate 12,845,254 of NC_081397.1, forward strand.
GCTGAAGAAATGTCGTCTCATTTCGGTTTTAAATTTACCCCCTCTAATTTTAAGGCTGTGCCCTCAGGTCCTAGTCTCCCCGCCTTACAGAAACAACTTCCTACCGTCCACCCCTTCGAAACCATACATTATCTTGTAAGTTTCTATTAGATCTCCCCTCAACCTTCTAAACTCTGATGAGTACAATCCCAGGATCCTGAGCCGTTCATCATACGTTAAACCTGCCATTCCAGGGATCATCCATGTGAATCTCAGCTGGACATGCTCCAGGGCTAGTATGTCCTTCCTGAGGTGTGGGGCCCAAAATTGGACACAGTATTCCAATTGGGGCCTAACTAGAGCTTTATAAAGCCTCAGAAGCACATTGCTGCTTTTAAATTCCAACCTTCTTGAGAAAAATGACAACATTACATTTGCTTTCTTAATTACAGACTCTACCTGCACGTTAGCCTTTGGAGAATCCTGGACCAACACTCCCAGATCCCTTTGTACTTCTGCTTTGCTAATTTTCTCGCCATTTAGAAAATAGTCCATGCCTGTATTCTTTTTTTCTAAAGTGCAAAACCTCACATTTACTCACATTGAATTTCATCAGCCATTTCCTGGACCACTCTCCTAAACTGTCTAAATCTTTCTGCATCTTCCCCACCTCCTCAGTACTACCTGCCTGTCCACCTATCTTTTTCATCGGCAAACTGCACCAGAATGCCCCTAGTCCCCTCATCCAGATCATTAATATATAAGGTGAACAGCTGCGGCCCCAAAACTGAAACCTGCGGGACACCATTCGTCACCAGTTTCCATTCCGAAAAAGAGCCTTTTATCCCAATTCTCTGCCTTCTGTCAGGCAGCCAATCCTCAATCCAAGCCAGTAGCTCACCTCAAACACCATGGACCCTCACTTTGCTCAGCAGCCTCCCGTGAGGCACCATATCAAAGGTCTTTTGGAAGTCTAGATAGATAACATCTACTGGGTTTCCCTGGTCTAACATACTTGTTACCTCTTCAAAGAATTCTAACAGGTTTGTCAGGCACGACCTCCCCTTACTAAATCCATGCTGACTTGTTCTAATCTGATCCTGCACTTCCAGGAATTTAGAAATCTCATCCTTGACAATGGATTCTGGAATTTTACCAACTACCGAGTTTAGGCTAATCAGCCTATAATTTTCCATCTTTTCCTTGATCCTTTCTTAAACAAGGGGGTTACAACAGCAATTTTCCAATCATCTGGGACTTTCCCTGACTCCAGTGACTTTTGAAAGATCACGACTAAAGCCTCCGCTATTTCCTCAGCTACCTCCCTCAGAACTCTAGGATGTAGCCCATCGGGGCCAGGAGGTTTATCAATTTTTAGACTTTTTAGCTTTTCTAGCACTTTGTCTTTTGTAATGCCTACCATACTTAACTCTGCCCCCTGGCTCTCTTTAATTGTTGGCATACTACTCATGTCTTCCACTGTCATGACCGATGCAAAGTACTTATTAAGTTCTTCAGCTATTTCCTTATCTCCCATGACTAGCCTTCCAGCAAAAATTTGGAGCGGCCCAATATCTACGTTTGCCTCTCGTTTGTTTCTTATGTATTGAAAGAAGCTTTTACTATCATTTCTAATATTACTAGCTAGCCTACCTTCATATTTGATCCTTTCCTTCCTTATTGCTCTCTTTGTTATCCTCTGTTTGTTTTTGTAGACTTCCCAATCTTCTGATTACCCAGTGCTCTTGGACACTTTATAGGCTGTCTCTTTATCTTTGATATATTTCCTGACTTCCTTTGTCAGCCATGGCTGTCTAATCCCACCCCGGATAATCTTTCTTTTCTTTGGGATGAACCTCTGTACTGTGTCCTCAATTACACCCAGAAACTCCTGCCATTGTTGCTCTACTGTCTTCCCTGCTAGGCTCTGCTTCCAGTCAATTTTCGTCAATTCCTCTCTCATGCCCCTGTAATTACCTTTATTTAACTGTAACACCATTACAACCAATTTTGCCTTCTCTCTTTCAAACTGCAGACTGAACTCTACCATATTATGATCGCTGCCTCCTAAGTGTTCCCTTACTTTAAGGTCTTTTATAAAGTCTGGCTCATTACATAGCACTAAATCCAGAATAGCCTGCTCCCTTGTGGGCTCCATCACAAACTGTTCCAAAAAGCCATCCTGCAAACATTCCATGAATTCCTTTTCTTTGGATCTACCGGCAACATTATTCACCCAATCCACCTGCATATTGATGTCCCCCATGATCACTGTGACCTGCCTTTCTGACATGCCCTATCTATTTCTCGGTGCATCTTGTGCCCCTGGACCTGATCACTGTTAGGAGGTCTGTACATAACATCCATGATAGTTTTTTTGCCTTTGTGGTTCCTCAATTCCACCCACACAGACTCCACATCTTCTGACCCTATGTCATTCAGCACCATAGATTTAATTCCATTCTTAACTAATAAGGCAACCCCACCCCCTCTGCCCACTTCCCTGTCTTTTCGATATGTTGTGAATCCTTGGATGTTTAACTGCCAGTCCTGAGCTCCCTGCAACCACTTCTCTTTGATGCCTACCACATCATAGTCATTCAAGAGGATTTGTGCTGTTAATTCATCTACTTTGTTGCGAATACTACGAGCATTTAGATAAAGTGCCTTAATGCCAACTTTCTCATCATTATTAGAGAGGATGGAAACCCCAAGATGTCTTAAGCTATCCTTCCTTTTTGCTATATTCCTAGTCTGCCTTGAGCTTAAATCCACCTGTACACATGCTATCCTGTTGCTTATCTTTCCATTTAACTCCACATTCCCTGTTTCTTTCACTTTCCCTTGCCCCCGACTCACGAGTTTAATGTCCTACTGACCACCCCATTTATCCTTTTCGCTAGAACACTGGTTCCAGATCGGTTCCGGTGGAGATCGTCCCAACGGTACACATCCCCCCGGTTCCAAAACTGATGTCAATGCCCCATGAAATGGAAACCCTCTTTCCCACACCAATCCCTTAGCCACGTGTTTACTTCCCTAACTTTCTTTTCCCTATGCCAATTGGCACGTGGCTCGGGCAGTAATCTGGAGATTATGCCCCTTGAGGACCTGTACTTCAATGTTTTTCCTAGTGCTTCATAATCCCTGAACAGATCCTCTACCCTAGCTTTGCCCATGTTGTTAGTCCCAACATGGACCACAACAACTGGATCCTCCCCCTCCCGCACCAATATCCTTTCAAGCCGATCAGAGATGTCCCGCACCCTGGCACGGGGGAGGGGACACACCATGCAGGACTCCTGATCCGGCTTGCATAGGATACTATCTGTCCCCCTAAAAATAGAATCCCCTATAACAACTACCTGTCTTTTTGCTCCCCCCTCTTGAATGGCCTTCTGCACCACGGTGCTGTGGTCAGCTGGCTCATCCTGTCCACTGTCCTTTTCCTCATCTGTACAGGGAGCAAGAATCTCCTACCTCTTGGTCAAGGTCAAGAGCTGAGGCTCCTGTACTCCTGAACTCTGAATCCCCCTACCTGCCTCACTTACAGTCACACCTTGTCCCTGAACACTTTCTGAATTTGAGTTATTTAATCTACTGGGTGTGACTGCCTCCTGAAACAAAGTGTCCAGGTAACTCTCCCCCTCCTGGATGTGCCGCAGAGTTTGAAGCTCAAATTCCAGATCATTTACTCTGATCCGGAGTTCTTCCAGCAACTAACACTTGCTGCAGATGTGGTCACTGCCATTCTCAATGGGATCAGCCAGCTCCCACATCATACAGCTACAGCACATCACCTGTCCAGCCATTACTACTTAGAACGTAGAAACATAGAACATAGAAAAGTACAGCATAGTACAGGCCCTTTGGCCCACCATGTTGTGCTGTGGAATAATCCTAATCCAAAAATAAAATAACCTAACCTACATTCCCCTCAATTCACTGCTGTCCATGTACATGTCCAGCAGTCACTTAAATGTCACTAATGACTCTGCTTCCACAACTACCACTGGTAAACTATTCCATGCGCTCACAACGCTCTGGGTGAAGAACCTCCCTCTGATGTCTCCTCTATATCTTCCTCCTAACACCTTAAAACTATGACCCCTCATGGCAGTCTATCCTGCCCTGGGGAAAGATCTCTGGCTATTGATTCTATCAATGCCTCTCATTACCTTGTACACCTCGATCAAGTCACCTCTCTTCCTCCTTCTCTTCAGAGAGAAAAGTCTGAACTCAGTCAACCTCTCCTTGTAAGACAAGCCCTCCAGTCCAAAAGCATCCTGGTAAACCTCCTTTGCAGCCTCTCCAAAGCCTTCACATCTTTCCTATAATAGGGCAACTAGAACTGGGCACAATATTCCAAGTGTGGTCTCACCAGGGTTTTGTACAGCTGCAGCATAACCTCGCGGCTCTTAAACTCGATCCCCCTGTTAATGAAAGCCAAAACACCATATGCTTTCTTAACAACCTTATCCACCTGGGTGGCAACTTTGAGGGAGCTGTGCACTTGAACACCAAGATCCCGCTGTTCCTGCACACTGCCGAGAATCCTGCCTTTAATCCTATATTCAGCATTTAAGTTCGACCTTCCAAAATGCATCACTTCGCATTTATCCAGGTTGAACTCCATCTGCCATTTCTCAGCCCAGCTCTGCATTCTGTCAATGTCTCACTGAAACCTGCAATAGCCCTCGATACTATCAACGATTTACTTATTTAGTTAACTTTTACAATTTTTGTATTAAATGCTTTCTAGTACTTCTCTGCTACACTCTTTTTCAATTAAGCAATTTCACTTTTAATCAATTTACCCCAGCCAAGCCCTGCCCATCTTTGGACTGTGGGAGGAAACTGGAGCACACAGATATGGGGAAAATGTGCAAACTTGCCTCCAAAAATGACCAAAGGCTGGAATCAAATCTGGGTCCCTGGCATTGTGAGGCAGCAGCGCTAAACACTGCGTGAGGAATAAATGGATGGTATTATGTATGCATGATCGAATTAGTTCACGAGGGAGATAAAGGGCATAGATTTAGACACAGGTCTGACAGTGAGATACCATAATCGGTGCTGGGAATGCACCATGTGAAGACAGTGAATAAAGCAGACATTGAGACCAGGATCATAATTAGTCTGAAGCGATTGGAAAATTGGAGTTCGAGCGAGAGAATATTCAGACAATTGGATGCAATACTGATGGTGATTGTTGGCAACAGGCAACTTAGTAACTGGCCAGAGAGGGTGTACAGATGCTCCTCAGGAAGTTTTCTATCCAGATGCATCACAGCTTGGTATGGCAACTACTTTCCCCAAGGCTGCAAGAAACTCCCAAGTGCCATGAACACAGCCCAGTCCATCATGCAAACCAGCCTTCCAACCATTGACTGTCTGGCAGGGTCGAGGCCCGAAACGTCAGCTTTTGTGCTTCTGAGATGCTGCTTGGCCTGCTGTGTTCATCCAGCTCCACACTTTGTTATCTTCCAACCATTGACTTCAACTTGTGATGATGCTGAGGTTTTGAGATTATGTCGAGGTTTTTGTTTTAAAATAAGGTTTAAAGCAGAGGTTACATCCAGTCTACCAGAGTCACTCGAGTAAACAGCTTGTGGGGCCTTAGTTTTTATTTAAAAGGTTGGAACAATACAGCCCGCCTGGATGGCCATCTCTGATGGACCAGGATTTCTTGCAGATGTTAGGTTTTAACTTTAGATTTAAGCAGTTGTTGTTGTGTGTTTGAAGGAACGGAAGCTATTATTCCCTCTCTCAATTACAGCCAAAAGCTGGGGCCTCTCTCCCTCGGCTGCTAGATTCTATGTGAGACAAAACACACTTTTCTGAATCTGTCTATTTGTCAAAGAGTGTGTTTATGAGACGTTCCTACATTGGGACAGTTAATTCATCGCTGTTATTCTGTTAAGTTTTCCAATATAATTAACCTACTCCAAATTCCTCTTTCTGTGGTTGTATTTTAAACATAGTGTTTAAATAAGTTGTGTTTTGCTTGACATCGAGTAGTTTGACCAATTGAATTGCACCTGGAAAACAGCATTTACATCTGGCTTTAAAACAAGAAAAGTTTAGGGTCTAGGTTACCTGCTTAAAGCATTTTGAGGGGGTCTGGTCTGGTTCATAACAATCTATACTTCCTGCTGCACCAAGAAAGCAACTGACACACTCGAAGACCACTCCCACCCCAGTTATATTCTCTTCCATCTTCTTCCATCAGGTAGAAGATAGAAAAGTTTGAATACATGTCCCAACAGATTCAAGAATTCCTTCATCCTTGCTTCTATCAGACTTTTCAATGGGCCTCTCAAAAGTTAATGTTGAAGTTAAAGTTATGCACCTTCTCTGCATATTCTGCATTCTGTTCTATTACCCTAATGCTCTTGTATGGCACAATCTGCCTATATAGCTCACAAAACAACACCTCTCACTGTAATAAAATGTGAGGCTGGATGAACACAGCAGGCCAAGCAGCATCTCAAGCAGCAGCCTCACATTTTATTATCTTGGAATTCTTCAGCATCTGCAGTTCCCATTATCTCTGATACTATTTTAACCTCTCACTGTATCTTGCTCCATGTGACAATAGTAAATCAAATCAAAGTCCAAAATGGTTTATAAGACCATAAGACATAGAAGCAGAAGTTAGGCCTTTCGGCCCATCGAGTCTGCTCTGTTATTCAATCATTGCTAATAAGTTTCTCAATGCCATTCTCCTGCTTTTTCCCTATAATCCTTGATCACCTTGATAATAAAGAACCTATCTATCTTTGTCTTGAATATAATCAATGACCTGGACTTCACAGTCTTTTATGGCAATGAATGCCATAGATTCAGCACTCTCTGGCTGAAGAAGGTTCTCCTCATCTCCATTCTAAAAGGTCTTCCCTTTACTCTCAGGCTGTGCTCCCTGATCCTGGTTTCTCTGGCCAATAGAAACATCTTCCCAACATCCAGCCTGTCCAGGCCATTCACTATTCTGTAAATTTTAATTAAATCCTCCTTAGTCCTTCTAAATTCCACTGAGTATAGACCCAGAGTCCTCACACATCCGTCATATGTTAAGCTTTTCATTCCTTGAACCATTCTTGTGAACCTCCTCTGAACCTTTTCCAGGGCCATTACATCCTTCCTGAGATATGGGGTCCAAAATTTCTCACAGTACTCTAAATGTGGTCTGACCAGAGCTTTGTAAAGCATCGGAAGTACATCCCTGCTTTTATATTCTAGTCCTCTCAAAACAAATGCCAACATCATATTTGGCTTCCTCACTACAGACTCAACCTGCAAGTTTATCTGAAGAAAATCCTGGACTGGCACTCCCAAGTTGCTTTGCACTTCAAATTTCTCAATGTCTTCCCCACTTGGCAAACAGTCTACTCTTCCTAATAAAGTGCATTCCCTCATACTTTCTCGTGTTCTATTCCATCTGCCATTTCTTTGCCCACTCTCCTAACTTGTCTCAATCCTTCTGCAGCCTCACACCTTCCACAACAGCCAGAATGCCCTCAGTTCCTTCATTTCGATCATTAAAGTATCAAGTGAAAAGTTGTGGTCCCAACACTGACCCTTACAGTCACTGGCTGTCATCCTGAAAAGGACTGTTATATTTTGCATCAGGCCATTGCATTTTTGGGTGTGATATCCTTCACTTCTCCACCTCGTCACCGACCGCCCCCCCCCCCCAACCCCAGGTTTAAAGTCCTGCTGACCATCCTATTTACCCTTGTCACAGGAACATTGGTCCCAGCTCAGCTCAGCTGCAGACCATCCCAGTGGTACAGATCCCTCCTATTGCAATACGGATGCCAGTGCCCCATGAAAAGGAAACCCTCTTTAGCACACCACTCTTTTAGCCATGTGTTTACTTCCCTTATTCTCACGTCCCTAGCCAACTGGTACAGGAATCCGGCAGTAATCCTTGAGCCTGTTCTTTAATTTACTTTCCAGTTCCTGATAATCCCTCAACACGTACTATTACCTCGTCTTGCCTATGTTGTTTATCCCAAAGTGGACCACAACAGCTGAATTCTCCCCCTCCCTCTGTCCTTTCAAGCTGGTCAGCGATGTCCCTCACCCTGGCACCGGACAGGCAACAGACCATGTGGTACTCCTTATCCTGCGTACTAAGGATGCTGTCTATTCCTGTAATTATCGAATCCCTTACAACTACCAACTCTTAAATGGCCCCCTGTGTCACGGTGCCGTGGTCAGCTGGCTCATCCTCCCTACAGCCCTGTTCCTCATCCACACTGGGAGTAAGTGCCTCATACCTGTTGGACAAAGTCAAGAGCTGAGGCTCCTCTGTTCCTGACCGCAGGATGCCTCTATCTGTCTCAATTGCAGTCACAACCTTCTGTCCCTGGCCACTGATCAAATTTGTGGTACTTAGTCTGACATTCTCCCCTCTCCCCACTCCCTGTGGGAGTGAATCCCACATTCCCTCCCAACCACTGCCTTTGGGCAAGAGTCCCACATTCTCCCCCCACTCCTTGTGGAAGCCAGTCCCACATTCACCCCCAATTTTCTGGAGGGGAAGGGGGGAACATTTCTCTGAATTCCCTGTTGGATTTATTTACAACTGTCTTCTATCCTTGGCCTCAGGTTCTGGTTTCCCAGCCCCACAAGTGGAAACATCTTCTGTACATCTCCCAGATCAAGTCACCTTCCAGAAATTGAAACACCTCGATCAGGTCACCCACAGCTTTCTCTTTTCATGAGAAACCAGCCTCAGACTGTTCAGTCTCTTCTGACTGTTATAACCTCTCGGTTCTGGGATCATCCTTTGTAAATCCTGCTTGCACCCTCTCCAGTACCTGATTTAATACAAGGCTGACACCATCTCGATCACAGGCAGCAGTATGTCACCAATAACTTACATTTTACACTCAAGGTGACCCAGTTTAACACTGAGTTAGTATTTAACTCACTGCCACAGCTCATCTGGGCATGCTCACCTTGAGAAGTTCTGCTCCTCTCTCCAATGGGATTTCCATTCCAACCTTTCCTTTCTTGTTCACCGGCATTAACTTCACTGTCGCTCCTGGTGTTTGAGCAGGTATTTGCTAAAACTTGTTTCCACAGCCATATCACATTCCTCAGTGTCTGCCTCAGCTCAAGCTCACCAAACATGGATCCTAACTGAAGATGCATTACTCAAGTTTTGAATCCTTTCTGGATCACAACGATCTCCATGATGTTCCATGTTCCACACAGAGCTGTTCTTTCCATATCAGTGTCATGCGGTGTCATACACACACTCTCGACCTCTCTCTAACAACATTGCTTTAAGCTGGCTCAGGGCAGCACAACTCCGCAGTTCCACTTCATCCTCCATCTCATGCGCTGGGCTAACAAGTACCATTTTCTTTTCCTTTCAGACATAAAAGCATATGTGATGCAACACCTCAGAGATACCCATGATATTCTGGAATCTTCCTCCCCTCCCCTTTTCTCTGACTCCATCTCCTCCCACAACTCCACCTCCTGTCAGTTATTTACTGGAAATTGGAAGCAAAATTGTTAGCTTTTCCAATTCCAGACCAGAAAGAGCAGCAGTACCAATGATATCACCGATACATCAGAGAAAGAGTTGTGGGAGGCAGCCAGAATAGGACGAGAACAAGGAATGGTCCACCTACTCCAGGAAGAGACAGGAATAACTATGTCCCATGTGGGTACCCTTGGGAACCACTCTGAATTAAAAGAGATGTTGTTGATGGTGAGGACAAGCTTGGGCATGTGGAAGAATGTGTTGTTGGTTGATGATGCTTCAGGCCTGGGCTCCAGCAGAAACAGAGCCCCAAGATCATCCTGGTGGGGGATGGATCTGCAAAGGGATTGCACATGCATAGTAAAGATAAGGCTGCTGGAGCCTGCACACTTGAAATTTCTGAAAAAAACTCACAAAGGGTCAGAGGATTCATGGATGTTCATGGGCAGGGACTGGACCAGGGGAGAAAAGGCCGAGTCAAGGTGGGAAGAGATGAGTTCTGTGGCCATGAGCAGGCTCTCACAATGGGTCTACACAGGCACTCCTGTTTGTGGATTTTCAGAAGGAGGTAGAAGCAAGCTGAGTATGGATGAGGTTGATCGGCTTGGAGACAGCAGGAGGTGGGGGGGATGTGGTGGGGGTGGCAGGATCACCAGATGAAATGAGGTTAATGACAACAGTTGATACAATGGCCTGATGTTCTATGGTGGGTTCACGTTCCAGGGAGAAATAGGAGGAGGTATCTGTGAGCTGGCGCTCATCCTCTGTAATGTGGAAGTTAGTACACCAGAGTACAACAATACCATCCTTATCGGCAGACTTAATAACAATCAGGGTTGGATCTAAGTGCCAAGGTCAGTTGAGAGGAAGATGGGTTGCATTGGGTGTGGTGGGCAGAGAAACTGAGCTGTCCAATGTCATGTCAACAGTTCTCAAAGAACATATCGAGTGCAGGCAAAAGGCCAGAGGGAGGGATCCAGGTGGAGGGAGAAGGTCTATGGGATATGGGGAGGGCTCTTGTTCAAAGAAGCAGGCACGGAGGAGAAGACAATGGAAGAAGAGTTCTTCATCACATATTGCCTGAAATCCATTAAGCTGGGAACACAGAGGGATAAAACTGAGACCTTTGTTGACTACGAAGCTCAGGCTCAGATTCTCTAGCATCAGAAAGGAGTATCAGACTGTCAGAGAGTTGGCACTGAGGGAACACTGCACTGTCAGCGGTTTTGTACTGAGGCAATGCTGCACTATTGGAGCTGACATCTTATATGTGATGTTCTAATGTAGCTGTGTGCATGGTCATTACTTCCATGTCAATATAATTGATAACTCGAATACTGCTGTCAAATGAGCGTCCACAGAAATTGTGGAGGTGTAATTTTCTGATGAACTGGCTGATGAAATCACTGCTTTTAAATAACACTGGCTCCGGTGAGGAAGGGGCTGTTTTTGGAGACATCACTTTGAAAGAAGCAGCACATCTGTTGGAATTGAAGGTAATTTCAGAATTGTGAATTGAACTGGCCTGTCAGTGATGGTGACTGAGAATCACTCAGCAGTAACTAAGGAACCTCATCTTGTTCCTTCATGTCCCCTACACACTCAGCAATCAGCTGTCCTCATCTATCAAGCCTCCTTGGTACCAAGCCTCCTCCATCACTTTTTTCTGCACGCCAGTGATCTCCGAGCCCTGTAATCAAGACTAGGAATAACACAGCCTGTTTACTTGCTCAGACCCTCGGTGACACAGGTTACATAGGTTATTGCTCCACGTAACTCCATTTCCACACACATGTAGATGACACTTAACTGCCCTCAGAAAAGTCACTTCAGGATGAGCAGCAAACACTGCTGCTCATCAGGAAATAAAAGTTTTTAAAAATTATTCTCAGCATTGCCACACTGTTGGATGGCCAGTGTTGAGGGAGTGTTGTACTGTTGGATGGTAAGCATGAGATAAACAGGAAATGTTACTGAGCTGTAGACATGATTACGAATTACATGTTCAAAAATGTTTAGCCAGTCTTCAGCAATAAATCACTGACAGGAGGATTGATACAGCCAGTCAAACTATTTGGAGCTTGCTTGAAGTTAGAAAGATGAAAGGTTGCAGCAGATCAGATAATCACGAGGCAGGAGAGACTGGTCAAGGACAGGAAGTCAGTGCCAAATGTTTGATAGGCTCTTGTCAGGTCTCTGCAATTAAACATAGCTTTTCAAAGCATGGTTTAGGTACTGATATCTCACTGGTGTTTGAGAATAAAACAAATTTTCATTGTACAGGTTCGGCTTTTGAGTATCCACCTGAATTTGCACCACTTGCAATTACTACAATGAGGTCTGTCTGCCCTTATGTGTGGTAATAATTGATCCCAGTGCCATTATTTGGAGAAGAATGGGTGCAGTGGGGAATTCTCACAGGGTACTGCAGTCAGTACCTTCCCTCAAAGGTCACTACAAAACATAGACATACAATCTGGAGCATTGTCACGTTCCTTCCTGTGGGAGCTTGCTGTGCACAAATTGGCTGCAGTTTTTCCCATATGACGACCCTTCAATAAAAATAAGGTGAATTGTAAAATGCTTCAGGATGCTCAGAATTCACAATACCCACACAGTTAAATGTTTAATAGACGATGAAGCATTTTACTCACGGGAAGCTGAGTCCAAGGGGATTTAGACTGGCCCCTGTTGAATGGGTGGCCCGTTCGAGACTGTTCAGAGATGGATTTATTCCCAAAGTGTTCACTTGAAAGGTACCGATGGACAGATAGAAGAACGGTGACTGGACACGAAACACTAACACTGTTTTGCTACAGACGCCGCCGGATCCGCTGAGTTTCTCCAGCATTTTCTGTTATTGCTTCTTTCAGATTTCCTAGAATCCACATTCAGTGTTTTGTTTGATTAAAGGGGAGTTTCTGGCTCTCTCAGCTGGCCTAGGCAAAAGCTGAGCTCACTCTGGGCAGAGGCTCAGTCTTTACCAGTTCAAGGCGAATGTGGAGCTGTGTAAATCATGTGGATTTCAATGTGGTTTTTCTTTTGTTTTAATGCAACATTCGTTTCAATGCTGTCTTGGTTTTACTTGTGAGACCACAGTGGGTTGTGGATGTAGGACTGCCTGAGAATGTGGTCAGGATCACTCAGCAACTCACAGAGAGGGCAAACGGCATTTATGGGAAACTGTTGGACCAAACTGACCTCAGGGAGAATGCAAAGGCACCCATGCACAGACACACAAACACACACTCCGCCTCCTCGAAACACACGCACTCAGCCACAGGCACACTCACTGAGACTCCCACACAGGCACCTGCCCACAGTCACACTCACTCACTCAGACATACACTCACAGGCATTCACTCAGGTACCCAACAAACATGAACACACATGCACACACACACTCAGACAGACACTTATTGACTAAGTCACCAACTCACTCACGCACACTCACATCCTCACTCAGACAGACACTTATTCACTAGGTCATCCATTCACTCACACACACTGACTCTCGCACTCACGCTCAGTCATGTGCCCATGTACCATCAGATACTGACTCATAGAAACATTCAATCAAACATTCACTCACACCCTTTCACACACTTACAGTCTCACAAACACACAGTTTCTCGTGTGCACACGCAAGGCCAACATATTTTACAAATTTTCATTGCGACACACGAGTTTGTGAATGTAATCCAAGAGGGAGCAATATTGTCAGAGCTCAGACAGCCCAGTCAGTGAGTGTGCACGGCAAATATGTTCGACAGGCAGGCAACAAAAACAAATAGTGCAGTACACTTGCACAGATTCGACAGACGTGAGGCCAAGAAAAAGCAGAATTGGAAAGGTACACAGGGCAACCTTTCTAAGAGGTTTGTGAAGATTAGCTTCTGGAACATTCACCACTGACTTCAAGATTCTTGGATTATGCAAGTTTGTGCAAACCCTTTCAAAGACCATAAGATGTAGGAGCAGAAGTAGGCCATTTAGCCCATCAAATCCACTCTGCTATGAGATCAGGGTTGATCTGATCATTCTCAACTCCACCATCCTACCTTTTTACCCCACAAACCTTGATTTCCCTTACTGATTAGAAATCTATCTCAGCTTTGATTATATTTAATAACCCAGCCTCAACAACCCTCAAGTGAAGACTTCCACAGATTCACCACCATCAGAGAAGAAATTCCTCCTGATCTCTGTCTTAAATAGATGATGCCTTATTCTGAGACAATGCCCTCCTGTACTAGACTCTCACATTACAGGAAACAATTTCTCCACATTGAGCCTGTCGAGTCCCTCTAAGAAACTTGTTTGATTCAATGACGTCACCTCTCATTCTTTGAAACTAAATAAGACCATAAGACATAGGAGTGGAAGTAAGGCCATTTGGCCCATCAAGTCCACTCTGCCATTGAAGTCATGGCTGATGGGCATTTCAACACCACTTCCCTGCACTCTCCCCGTAGCCCTTGATTCCTTTTGAGATTAAGAATTTGTTGATCTCAGCCTTGAAGGCATTCAATGTCCCGGCCTCCACTGCACTCTGCGGCAATGAATTCCACAAGCTCACCAGTCTGTGGCTGAAGAAATGTCATCTCATTTCAGTTTTAAATTTACCCCCTTTAGTTTTAAGGCTGTGTCCACGGGTCCTAGTCTCCCCACCTAATGGAAACAACTTCCTAGCGTCCACCCCTTCTAAACCATACATTATCTTGTAAGTTTCTATTAGATCTCCCCTCAACCTTCTAAACTCTAATGAGTACAATCCCAGGATCCTTAGCCGTTCATCATATGCTAAACCTACCATTCCAGGGATCATCCGTGTGACTATCCGCTGGACACGCTCCAGGGCTAGTATGTCCTTCCTGACGTTTGTTGCCCAAAATTGGACACAAAATTGGAAATGATGCAGACCCAACCTACTCAAACTCACCTCACAAGACAATCCCTCCAATACCTCGGAGCAGCCTGATAAACCTTCTCTGGAATTCCTCCAATGCCAACATATCTTAGATTGGGGCTGAAAACTAGAAAATATTCACAGTATTCCAGCTGTGGTCGAACTGTTCTCTTGTATCTATTTAACAGAAACTCCCCACTTTCATAATTTGTCCTTTTTTTTGACAGCGGTTGGTTGGCAGTATTCAGAGTGAGAGATTCTTTTATCTGCAAGGCAAGGGGTGCTGTTGGGTAACAGTTTGACAGTGACTTTTCCAGTACTGTAGTGCTTGAACCCTGGGCGAGGGACACAGGGTCGCAGTTCACAAGTATACCTTCTGCCATGAGCCCTTACCGGGGTTGTACTCGATATCCAACCACTTGTATTTTGTATATTCCTGGAAAGACAAGACACAAACTTACCGCAAGGGAATTCTTTCTGCTGGGCTTTGGGGGGAGGGGAAACAGTCACGAGTAACATAGTTAGCTCCTTCATGATCATCTCCTGCTGCCTTTGTTTCTCTCTGCCATTTGACATTTTGCAAACACACTACAGGTGACTCAGGATTGTGTCAGGCAGGGGTCATAGTTTTGAGAGAGAACACGTGAGAGGTCAGAGAATAGCTCTAAAGTTGAAGAAAAAAAAAATACAAAACAAAGTGAAATTTCACAGCTGACCCTGGACAGGCCTCAATATGGGAACTACTAAGAGGTGATAGTGTCTGCATTTCACAGTCTGATCAGCTAAATGTTTGTTTAATCTGTTTTATTTGCATATTTATAATAGTGGTAGGGTGAGGTTTCTTTTGTTTAACGGAGATCTGTCTTGATTTTATCTGAATACAAAACATAAGTACTAAGTTATCTTAGAACAGTGTTTTAAGAGCAGCAGAGACAGTGCTAATTTCTGGGTCTGCATATTAAGGTGCAGGAATGGCCTTTCATAGAGTGATGTGCTCTTTATGTCTGATCTGGGAGATTGGGAAAAAAAATCAGTGTTATTGATGATTCCATCCACAGAAAACATGTTTGGTCACCAATCATGTTGGATCAATAGGTTCGAATGGCAGATACTGGTAACAATGAATTTACAGGAACCAGGCTTGGCCTGCTGAGTTCCTCCAACTCCACACTGTGTTATATCTGACTTCAGCATTGGCAGTTCTGGCTATCTCTGTTTGAGATGGGAAAGCCACAGGAGATTCCTGCACTACAGGCTGGCCCTCCTACGTGTGTGTGGCCAGCATTTACAATTTTGGGATAGCAGTGGGGGGCAAATAAATCAAAACACAAACAGTGTGTTCTGAATTTCCACAGACAGTAGGAACTGCCGATGCTGGAGAATCTGAGATAACACGGTGGGAAGCTGGATGAACACAGCAGGCCAAGCAGCATCAGAGGAGCAGGCAAGCTTGGCATTTCGGGTCAGGACCCTTCTTCAGAAATGGGGGAAGGGAAGGGGATTCTGAAATAAATAGGGAGACATGGGGGAGGTGGATAGAAGATGGATGAAGGTGAAGATAGGTTGAGAGGAGACAGAAAGTTCAAAGATAATGGGAACTGCAGATGCTGGAGAATCCATGATAACAAAGTGTGGAGCTGGATGAACACAGCAGGCCACACAGCATTTATGATGGTCAAAGAGGCGAGATTAGAGCCAGTGAAGGTGAATGTAGGTGGGGAGTTGGGGGGTGGGGGGATAGGCCAGTCCAGGAAGGACGGATAGGTCAGGGGGTGGGATGGCGTTAGGGGGTAGGGGACGGAGAGGGGGAGAGGAATGGTTAGGGAGGCGAGGACTAGCTGGGCTGGTTTTGGCACGTGGTCGGGAAGGGGAGATTTTGAAGCTTGTGAAGTCCACGTTGATAACCTTGGGCTGCAGAGTTCCCAAGCAAAATATGAGACGCTGTTCCTGCATCTTTCGGGTGGCGATTTTGTGGCAATGCAGGGGGCCCAGGATGGACATGTCGTCGCGCCTCCCTAACCATTCCTCCCATCTCAAGCCCCAACACAACCCATACCCACTAACTTCATGCCGTCCCCCAACCTGTCCGTCCACCCTGGACTGACCTATCCTCCCCTAACTCCCCACCTACATTCACCTTCACTGGCTCTAACCCCGCCTCTTTGACCTGTCTGTCTCCTCTCAACCTATCTTCTCCTTTATCCATCTTCTATCCCCCCCCCCCCCCCCGTGTCCCTATTAATTCCAGAATCCCCTTCCCCACTCCCATTCTGAAGAAGGGTTCCGACCCGAAACGTCAACCTTTCCTGCTCGGCCTGCTGTGTTCTGAATTTTCACTTTGTAGTGAGAGTGATGTCATTTGCAAACTTCTCTTATATGAAACTTGAAAGGGAAAGTTTACAGATGTGCATCTCAAATCAATTACCACACTGAGATCTGGCACCCACTTAATTCATCACGGCCTACATGTGATAATGGGAACTGCAGATGCTGGAGAATCCAAGATAATAAAATGTGAGGCTGGATGTACACAGCAGGCACAGCAGCATCTCAGGAGCACAACCTGAGATGCTGCTGGGCCTGCTGTGTTCATCCAGCCTCACGTTTTATTGTCACGGCCTACATATGATGTAGCTTTGAGCTGAAATAAGAACTGTTTATAACCAGTTACACAGCGAGAATACAAAAAAATCCCACATTCATGAGTTATTTTCTTGTTTTAGAATTCCTACATTACATTTTATCTGCCACGCATGAGCTCACTCAGAAGTTGTCCAAATGAAAAATCACGCATTAGCCGATTCTGAGCAATTGGTCACAAACTCCTCTTAGGCATGAGCAAGATTGCCCCCTAAAAAGATACCGGCGCGTCTGCGCCCTGCGGCCTCTCATTTCAAATCGAGATGGCGGCCATAAACCCTAAATTCTGGGAGTGGAAGAAAAACGGTTTCACTCGAAGGTCGTATTCGGATTTACGTCTTAGCCAACGTTTTTATGAAACTTTTCCGTCACCCACCGTGTCCATCACTCTCTTCGTCATGCTGAATTGTGAACACTGCCAAAGACGGTAGGGAAACATATCACCCTCGCCATTGCCTATCTCGCTCATGCTCCTGTCAGACTCAGTACGGCGCCTGTGCACTGTTTTCTGTACACATTATGAGGAGGTGCCGCTATTGGATGGGGTTTTGGGGGTGGCGGGGGGCGGTGTATAAGTAAATATACGATATTAGATTATAATCCACCTCTCTCTCTCTCTCCCTCACACACACGTAATGGAATGCATGTATGGAAAAAATTCGCATTTGCAGGTACATTCAATTTTGTTCAAAAAGCACATAATTTATGGACAGTCAGTCAATGGTGGCGTTTTATAAATAGCTGCTGAAGAAATAAAATCAGCCTGACTCCAAACCAAAACATAAACAGATTCTGAACAAGGTCTCACAACTAACATGCATTGTCCGACAAAAAATGTCACTTCTTGTAAAACCTTTTGTTCTCTCAGGGCAGTGACTTGACGGGAATTCGGGGATTTACACATAAAGATTAATCAATTAAAACCTTATAACTGACTAAAGATTTAAAAGCATGTTAGGTTTGTTTAATAAATCCTCATCAGTAGTTTGAACCTTTGATCTTTGGTTCCCACTGCCAGGTATCCTGGGTACTTAAGTCGTGATTGACTCTTGGACCTGCTGTATTGGGAGGATCGGTTAGCTCAGCTGGGTGGACAACTGATTTCAGCATCTTGGGCTTTATATCCGCAATTTCTGAGCTTACCATTGCTTTGCAACGTTCCTCTTGCCAGATTCTTGGTGACCTTCTTATTTAAGTGAGCAACCGTAAACTCCAGTTAGAATGTTATGCAATACAAAACGGAGCCAGAGGGAAAACAAAATACTTAAACAAAATAAAGAACTGCAGGTGCTGGAACTCTGAAACAAAAAGCTCATGAATGTTGGACTTTTATCGTTCTCACTGTTTAACTGGTTAAACAGTTCTCCTTTTACCTACAAACTATGTAGGTCATGATGAATTAAGTGACACTGTCATATCTTAATGTAGTAATTGATTTGAGATAAAGTCTGTAAACTTTCCCTTTCAAGTTTCATATAAAAGGAGTTTGCAAATGGCATCACTCTCAGGACAGGGTAGAAATTCAGAACACACTTTTTTCCTTTTAATTTTCCCCTCCTGCTGTCCCAAAGTTGTAAATGCTGGCCACACGCACTTCCATTCCTCCTTGGGTTGAAATCCATCTGTCCTGTTTCCTTCCAAAATTCCCGGTTTTCTTCCTACTCCCATCTCTTCTGCTTCTCGCCATCACTGCAGTTCCTATCTGTTCATAGAAAATCAAACAAATGAGAGTTTGAGGCTTGCAACGAATCCTGTGCAATTATACCAGGAACTAATCAGGCCATGCTTGGAATGCACTGAATGTTTATGCGTTTGTTTTGTGAGAAAACAAAATTAGAATTGCAAATATGCCCTTTACCCAAAAGTAACATTAGAATTGGAAATCATGCAGTTAATTGAGCCAGTAGAACCGGTCAAATAACATCCTTGAAAGAGAATAGTCAATGGCGGCACAGCTACCCAGAATGCCAAAGAGCAGTAAATGTTCCCTAGTCACAGAACAGGAAAATGTGCGCAGGCGTAGTGCCATGTGTGACTGGACTTTGTGCAGGGTGACAGCGACGGGGGAGCGTTGTTTCAGGCGGCTCTTGGACCGTTAACAAACGGACAGAACGACGGGGCCGCTGCATTCAGCAGATGGACGGAAAAGCTTCGTAAAGCTGTTCGGTAAGCTGTAAATCCCAGCACGACCTTCTGATGCTTCCGTTTGTCGCCAATGCCGGAGTTTAAAGTTGAATTGATGGCCGCCATTTCGTTTGATAATGACGGGCGGTAGGGCGCAGGTGCGGCGGCAATGTTTGTTGGGGGAATGCACTCGAGGTGCCGCCATGTTTGTAGGGGGCAACATTGTTCCTGACTGGAAGTTTACCATCAATTGCTTACAATGAGGATAACTCTGATGCTGCTTGGCCTGCTGTGTTCATCCAGCTCTACACCCTGTTATACCAGTTTATTATCTGAATGGTTATGGATTTGAGAAGGGACACCAGCTTGTGAAGGTAAGCATGTATGCACAGCAGGCGGTGAAGATTGCAGATTGTATGTTAGCCCTCACAGTGAGATGATTTGAATACAGAAGCAAGACTATTGTGCTGGAATTGCACAGGGTCATTGTGAGACTGAGGGAGCATCCAATAGAAATGTATAAAATTTAGGGCCCTACAAGATAAATGCAGAAACGATGTTCCCAATGACTGGGGGGGTCTAGAACCAAGGTTCAAGGTTGAAGGATGCAGCGTAGGACGAAAGACTAAGATGAGCACAAAGATCTTCACCCAGGGAGTGGTGAGCTTGTGGAATTCTCTCCCACGGCAAATTGTTGTGGCCAAAACATAGGACTGAAATGTTCAAAGAGAAAGAAGGAACAGGGTACTAAGTTGCATGTTTGGCCATGATCATTTAAATGTTGAAGCTGGAGGAAAGGGCTGAATGGCCTTCTCCTGGTGTTAGTTTCTCTGACTGTATTGATGAGGCATAAAGTAACAGGTGCGAGAACTATTCCCAACATCAACTGGGGTAGTCATAGTGTGAAAGATTTAGAGAAAGTGAAATTCTCAACATGCATCCACGGCAGCTTTTGAAGCCAGTATTAAGAAGATCCTACACGAGAGGGAATGGTACTGGACTGAGTTTTAGGTAATTGAAGCCGAGCAAGGAGTTGAAATATCAGTGAGGGAATCAGTTGTAGACATTGATCATAACTCTGTTAGATTCAAGATTGTCTTGTACTGGACAAGTGGTGAGGTCGTTGTTTCTGACTGGCACAGCCTTAATGGGCTGAAGGGCCTTTTTCTTTGTGTGTGGACCTCTATGATTGTTATAACTTTTGTACTGTTATCAACCCCACCCCACCCCCCACTCTGTCCTTTATTCACTTTGGAGCAATGCATTTCTTGAATGCTGCATTTCTTGAATGCTGCATTTCTTGAATGCAGCCTTGCAACTAAAATCCCCGATCCCTCAAACCGTTCTGATGAAGCCACCCGCCCATCCTTCAGAATGTGTGGGTAGTCACTGGTTTGTACAGACCCAGAATGCACTCTGTTTGTTGTGATGATGTCATCACAAACTGACAATTGCACAGTGACATCACCCACTCCCTGGGGATTTCCTCAAATGTGGGATTTTTCTGACTCTGGCGTTTCTGATATCTTTACAGGTGCCGGCTCCAGCAGGAGATTTCCAAATTGCAGACGGTGAAACTGTTGAGTGAGTAACTTTGACCATTCTTTTACAATTTTGAGGTTTTCGGTGTGTGCCAGTTATCTGTGGAACGATGCATACCTCTGGGGCTGGTGTAATTCCTTTACTGTGGATCTGAAGCCATGACCATCCATTACTGTGTGTCGCCTCTGTCCTCCCTGATCAGCTCTCTACCAATGTCTAACCTGCTCTGTTTAATGTTTGTGTTTGTTTGCTGAATGTCTGAAGTTTCTGTCATTGCCCATCATCCAAGTGTGCACTGCTGACTTACCAGCTCCATCTTCCCTCGGTACTTTTCACCGTCAGGAATTGCAGAGTCATAGAATCATACAGTTTAGAAGAGGCACTTTGATCCATCAAGTCTGCACCAAAAAAAACCTAATTTACACTGTTCCCACTGTGCAGTACTTGGCCCATTGTTTTATAAGTTGTGATGTTTCAAGTGCTCAGCTAAATACGTTTTTAAAGGTTGTGAAGTTTCCTGTTTCACTTACCCTCCCAGCTGTTGTATTCCAAATACCCACCACCTTCTGAATGAAAAAAACATAAACTTCATCAAATTCCATCAATCTTCTGTCTTTCCCCTTTTCAATGATGTCCTATTGACCCTTCAATTAAAGGGGAACAGATGCTTCCTATCCACCCTCTCTATGACCCTCATAACCTTACAGCAACAGGAGTAGGCCATCCGTCCCTGAAGCCTGTTCCATTGTTCAATGCTGATCTGTCACCTAACACTGTAAAAGTACCTTTAGCCCATAGGATTGAGTTACAGTGAGTTATAGAGTAATACAGCAAAGAAACAGGCCCTTCGGTCCCCGTGTTGAAACTGACCACCAAACTTGAAACTACATTAATCCCATTTACCTGCACTTGGTCAATAGACTACTCTGTTCTGGCTTTTTAAGTGTTGATTCAGATGCTTTTTAAATGTTGTGAGAGTACTCGCCTCCATCACCATCTCAGCCCATGCGTTCCATATTTCTACCGCTCTCTGGGTGAATTCTTTTCTTTCCCTTAGATCTTGTCAAAACCACTTATTGTTCTCCTTAAACCTATGCCCACTGGTCTTAGACATGTCTGCGATGGGGAAAAGGTTGTCATGATCTGCATTGTCTCTAACTCTCAGAATTATGTACACCTGAAACCTCCCAAATTCATGACCACACAGCCCCCTCTGCCCAATTTACCAGTTGATCAATATCAGACTGTAGCTTGAGAGCATCCTCCTCACTATCACCAATGAGACTGCTTTTCCTGTCAGCTGCATGTCTGTCTGATAATGTGGTGACCAGGATTGTATACAGTACTCTAGCTGTGGTCTGACCAAAATTCTGTACAGCTTCAACATAACCTCCCTGCCCTTATACTCCGTGCCTCGACTGATGAAGTTAACGTCGATGTAGAACAATAGAGATGTACAGCATGGAAACAGACACTTTGGTCACACTCGGTCATGCTGTCCAGATATTCTTAATTATTCAAGTCCCATTTGCCAGCATTTGGCCCATATCCCTCTCAACTATACCTATTCATGTACCCATCCAGATGCCTTTTAATTGTTGTAATTGTACCAGCCTTCACCACTTATTCTAGCAGCTCATTCTGTGCACCTAGCACTCTCTGCATGAACATGTTGCTCCTCAGGTCCTTTGAAATCAATCCTTGATGGGATGCCTGGTAACTTGCCAAGCTGGACCCAAAATTGGCTCAGTGCTGGGAAACAGAGGGCGATGGTAGAAGGCAGTTTGTGTGACTGGAATGCAGTGTGCAGTGACATCCCACAGGGATCAGTGTGTTTTTGTGATATTTGTACGTGAAGTAGATAAGACTTGAGAGAGATGATGACTAAGTTTGTGAATGACACTAAAATTAGTCAGGTGTTTGACAGTGAGGAGACAGGTGTTGGGTGACTGGAACATATGAACAGATTGGTCAGAAGGCAGAATAGTGGCAGTTGCAGTTTAACCCTGATAAATGGGAGGTGATGCACTTTGGCAGAAGGAACAAGACAAGGGTGTACTCAATGAATGGCAAAACGTTAGGAAGCTCAAACGAGCAAAAGGTTCACATGTGCTTGTCTGCATATTCCTGAGGGTGGCAGGACAGGTCAATTCATGCAGTTAAGAACATATAAGGGATGCTTCCCTTTATTGATCATTGCATAGATTCCAAGAGCAGGGTGTTATGAAGCAGGGGTAGGTCGAACGTTTGGATAATTAACCCAAAACTCAAGCCCCAATCTGTTGTTATGGGAGTAGAGGTTCCTTTCTAATGGTGACCTTAACACACAGGGAAGCTTGCTGTTAGAAGAATGGTTTAAAAAAAAATCCCTGATCCCCACTGTATAAGTCACAAGTAAAAGTAACAATTTATTTATTTAGCCCTAACAATGACGAAATGAACAGAATTACTGACAAACAGAAAAACCTTTGCCCCCACCATCCCCACCCCAACCCAACCCAACCCACCCCACCCCAACCGACCAGGCACAATCTATTCCCTAACTGAACTGAATTCTCCTGGCATGCTGTCCAAATAAACACAAGTCCCACGTATTATAAGCCCAATTAATAAGAATAATAAATTAAAACATAATCTCTCCCAGTTCACATAGAATGTGTCTCTGAAACGCTCTTCCTTCTGTTTGTCTCATGCCATAAACACTCCTATTCCACTGATTCTGCTGTCAGGGATGTTTTCTCAGTGAAGACTCTTGCTGGAAGTGCCGTCGTGAGACCTATAGTGGATAGGATGGTGCTTTCACACAGAACTTAGTGATTTCTTGTGTGAGCTGGGTGCATGTGAGCTCAAATGGCAGTTAGCTCTCACACCTTTCAGATGGCCATTGGCTCTCTGCCGAATTTCCAGTTGTCCTCTTCCAATTGTCCCTTGATGACCCGTCCATTTTCTTACAGTTGCATTGGCTGCTCGGGTTCTGAATTTGCTGCTCCCAGCTCATAGCCAAAACATCATAACAAGCCTAAGAATTCCAATTATGCAGCCAATCAGTACATGCTTCCATTTTTGGTACTGCCTGAAATCTGCAACTATTTAGAGACCCATCTTCTGTATAAATCTCCAATCTTAGAAAAGCACTCTATCTTTCTTGTAACTTGCACTCTGTTAACATGAACCGATTCTCTATCCTCAGATACTGCCCGACCTGTTGTGATTTTTCAGCATTTTCTGTTTATTTCAGACTTGCAGCAGCAGCGACAGTATTTTGCTGCTCTTTTGATGATAAGTCCATAAGACAGAGGAGCAGAACCAGAGTCTGCAGAGTCAGTCATGGCTGATACATTTCTCAACCCCATCTAGGACTTCCTCCCAGAACCAAGTCAAGAAACACACATGGATGAATTAAAAGGCCATTTCTAACAGGGTGGGTGGTGGTCATATTGTGGCCTATTGGTTCCTATTAATTGAGTCACACAAAGTCACTGATTACCATGGAGAAGGAGGCTGCTCTATCCATTGTGCCTGTGCTGGCCTTTCCCCAAAAGCAAATCAGCGATTCCTGTTATTTGCCTTTTTCTTTCCTCTTCAGGGGCTTATTCCAGTTAGCTTTTGTAAGTCTTTGCTGTATCGGATTGAGCTGGAGTGGTGATGGAGGCGAAGTGGCTGAGTTTACCCTGAGTCCTTTCAAAGCCAGCTGGGCCCTACACTTTCCAGCGTGAGGTTGTCAAAGGGAGCTGGACTCTATGGAAGATCGGGTGGCTTAAAAAAAAACACTCCAGACGGTGTTTAACAAAAGAAGTGGCTTGGCGAACAAATATTCTGCAGTTGTTGTAGAAACATCGGTGTTAACTTTCCAAAATGCATTAGATTCTGGAAAGTTTCTGTCTCACTGCAAAATAGCAGATAAAACCTCTGTATTGAAGAGGCGAGGAAGGCAGACAACAGGAAACTACAGGCCAGTTAGGGTGACCTGTCATGGAGGGAATGAGAATCAATTATTTGGTGGTATATCACCAGAATATTAATCTGGGGACCTGGGTTCAGATCCTGCCATGGCAGGTGGTAGAACTTGAATAAAACTCTGGCTTTAAGTTGAACGATGGTCAAGAATCCATTGTTGATTTTTAGGAACAAAACATCTGGTTCACTCAGGTCCACTGGGGAAGAAAGCTGCCATCCTGAATGGGTCTGGTTTACGTGTCCAGACCCACAGCAATGTTGACTGTTAACTGCCTTCTGGGCAGTTTATGGATGACAGTGAATGCTGGCCTAGCCAGTGCCGCCCAACACCTCTGCATGAATTTGAAACAAAAACCTGAAGAAATAAAAGTGAACAAAAGGATTTAAATGCATTTAGAAAGGTAAGGACTGATTAGGGAGAGTCAGCATGGCTTTGTGCATGAGTAATCGTGTCTCAGTCTGTCGGTTGTGTTATTTTTTTTGAAAATGTGGCAAAGAAGATTGAAGGCCGGGCGGTAGACATTGTGTATATGGACTTCAGCAAAACACTTGACAAGGTTCTGCATGGTAGACTGGTTAGCAAGGTTAGATCATATGGAATACAGGAAGCACTAGCCAGTTGGAATCAAATATGGATTCAGGGTAGGAAACAGAGGGGTGTGGTGGAGGGTTGTCTTTTGAACTGGAGGCCTGTGACCAGGTGGTGTGCCATAAGAATCAGTTCTGGGTCCACTGCTTTTTGTAATTATCCAAATGATTTGCATGTGACGGTATAGTTCATAGGTTTGCAGATGACACCAACATTGGTGGTGCATGGACAGTGAGGAAGGTGATCTTCACTGAGTAGTTTGGGATTTTGATCAGTGGGCTGAGGAGTGGCAGATGGAGTTCAGACAAATGAGAGGTGTTGCATTTCAACAATGAAAATCAGGGCAGGATTTAGACAGTTAATGGGAGGGCCCATGGGAGTGTAGCTGGACAAGGGGATTAGGGGTGCAGGTGCAAAGTCCCTTGAAAGCGGAGTTGCAGGTGGACAGGGTGGTGAAGAAGGCATTTGGTACGCTCGCCTTCATTTGTCACTGCATTGAGTTATTGGAGTTGGGATGTCATATTGCGACTGTACAGGACATAGTTAGAATACTGTATTCTGTTCAGGTCTCCCTGCTATGGGAAAGAAGTTGTGAATCCTGAAAGTGTTCAGAGATGATTCACAGGGATATTGCCGGTATTGGAGGGTTTGGGCTGTGGGTTGGGGCTGGAAAGGATGGGGCTTTTCTTCCCTGGAGCAGTGGAGGTTGATTTGTGAGGCTTGCCGCATCAACGGCCGTCCCAGGCAGTGCATTCCAGACTTGCACCACCCTTTAGGTGAAAAATGTTTTCCTCCATTCCCCTGTAAAATTCTTGCCTTTCACTGCAAAATGATGCCCAGTGTTATTCACCCTTCAACTAAGGGAACAATTACTTCTTTGTGTTTCTCCAATTTAGTGGAATTCTTTGAGGAGTGACATGTGCTGTGGATAAAGGGAGCCTGATGATCTCTTGTTCTTGGCTTTCCTGAAGGCATTTCACAAGGTACCATGGAAAAGGTGACTGTTTTGAGTGGGAGCTACTAGTTTAGTGGTACATACCGGCCTGGATACTGGATTGGCTGGATGATAGAAAACCGAGAATATCCATAAATGGGTGTGTTTCAGATTGTCAGAATGTGATGAGTGGGGAGCCACAGGGCTCTGCTGAACCTAAACCTTTTGCAGTTTATATCAGTGACTTGGACGAGGGAAATGAAGTCATGGTAGGTACACTTTGTGTTGCTACAAAGCTATCAAGAAAGGTGGCTGTGAAGACTTAATTTCCCGACAACAGTTTGCAGCCTTTTTGAATGAATATTTCAGGTGATCTATGATATAACAAAATGTGAAATTGTTTGCTTGACGGGAAAAATGAGAAAAGAAGACAGGTGCAGAATCTTTTGGGGTTTAGATATCAAGGGGATCTGGTGTGAAATACACAAAAGATTGGGATATAATTAACAAGTGAAGATGAAGGCTCATGGAATGTTCTTGTTTATCACAAGTGAAATCAAATAGAAAAGTAAGGATTTGATAATTCAGTTGTACAGGGAATAAGTGAAACTTCACCTCCATGACTATGTGCCGTTTTGGTCTCATTATTGAAGGAAGGATGTAAATGCGGTGGAGATTCAGTGGACTGATACCTGAATGAGTGGAGATAGTAGGAACTGCAGATGCTGGAGAATCTGAGATATCATGGTGTAGAGCTGGATGAACACAGAAGGCCAAGCAGCATGAGAGGAGCTGGAAGACTGATGAAGGGTCGAGGACTGAAATGTCAGCCTTCCTGCTCCTCTGATGCTGCTTAGCATGCTGTGTCCATTGAGCTCTGCACCTTGTTATCCCTGAATGAGTGGGTTGTCTTCTGAGGATATTTTGGACAGCATGGGGAATGCTCACGTGTTCAGAAGAGTGAGGTGTGACTTGCCTCATGTTTAATATCCTGAATGGGTTTTGACAAGGTGAATGTGGACATATTTTCTCCTCCGGCTAAGTCCAGAATGGGGGAAGACTGCTTTATCATGAGAGGAGTTCTTTATACAAGATTAGTGTGACTTTGGAACCCTCTGCCTCAAAAGACAGTCGAGACTGGATCATTGTGTGGAGCTGGATGAACACAGCAGGCCAAGCAGCATCTTAGGAGCACAAAAGCTGATGTTTCGGGCCTCGACCCTTCATCCAGCTCCACACTTTGTTACCTCGGATTCTCCAGCATCTGCAGTTCTCAGTATCTCCGAGACTGGATCATTGAACATTTTTAAGGCAGAGGTGGGCAGATACTTGTTCAGCCAGGGAATCAAAACTTATTGGGTGTAGCTAGAGATTCAAAACATGATCTTATCGGTCATCATCGTATTGAATGATGGAGCAGGCGGGACGGCCCGATAGTTTATATGTTAGCCGTTGTGTTCATACATTTGACACGGAGCCAAATGCGATACCAGGACAGATGCATGACTTTGTATTTTTATGGGGAGACTCTCACTTCCATTAATTCTGTTCTAAATCAATTCCACAGGATATTGGAAGGAGAGGATTTACAGTCGGGGAAACTGCAACCGATCAGGATTTCAGTGTGGCCCAATTTGGTGTAACCTGAATCTCATTGGGTTTTGAACATGGAAGGAGAATACACTGTTGACAGCGGTCAGAAACTGTACATGTGTGATGTGTGTGCACGAGCATTCAGCCGATCATCTGACCTCTCGAAACATAAACGGAGTCACAAGGAGAAACTGTGGAAATGTGGGGACTGTGGGAATGGATTCAGATCCTCGACTGAACTGGAAATTCATCGGCGCAGTCACACTGGGGAGAAACCATTCTCCTGCTCTGAATGTGGCAAGGGATTCAGTCAGAAATCCCACCTGCAGAGACACCAGCGAGTTCACACTGGGGAGAGACCATTCTCCTGCTCTGAGTGTGGGCAGGGATTCACTAATTCCTCCAACCTGCTGATACACCAGCGAGTTCACACTGGGGAGAGGCCGTTCATCTGCTGTACGTGCGGCAAGGGATTCACTTTGGCTTCCAGCCTCCAGACTCATCAACGAATTCACACTGGGGAGAGGCCATTCACCAGCTCCTAGTGTGGGAGGGGGATTTTTTGACACATCCAGCTTGATGACACGTGGGTGAATTCACACTGATGAGAGAGTGTTTACCTGTTCCCACTGTAGGACAGTGTTGAGTCAGTTCAGATAAATGACTGTACATCAGCAGATTGTCTGTGGAGAAGCTGAGTGAGGGGATTCACTGAATCTGCCACCTTGTGGACAGTTCACACTGGGGAGAGGCTGTTCACTTTCTCTGTGTCAGGGAAGGGATTCATTGAGTTATGGAAACTGCTGAAATGTCAGTGAGATCCTGAGTAACTGCCGTGATGAAGGATGTATAATTTATATAAATTTCAGTTTGGAAGTTGGCTTTTATAATAGTGACACTGAATTTGGTTCATTTTCTGAAAGTTTTCTTTGAAAGAAAAAGTGTGAATCCTTGTGAAACAGTGACCTTCCTCCAGCACTGCTCAGAATGCAAGTGGCTGTGGAGCCCCATGTGGAGTGAATGGGAAATTGTTTAGACTCTTGTTGATTTGCAATGGATGAGCAAACATCAAAGGACATTATCTTGTTTTCAGTTCAGAGTAATCAAGGATTGATTTTTCTTTATAAACCCAGGGTTAGAAGGTATTTTGTTTAGTTTGGAGATAGGACTAAGATCAGAATCAAGTTTAGTCTGTCTACTATAGAGAGCTCAGAATAATTCAGTGGAAACAAAAGAACAAAAAGTTACCTGAGTAGAACTTCTGAGGAGGGTTTGGTTTGAGCTGTGATGGTATTAGAAGCGGAAAATGTTTATTCTCTGAAATTTGAGAGTATTCCTGAAAGAAAATTCCATAGTTCACAGGATGTGTTTGGGCCAAACCTGTTCAGATATAATTTAGAGATTTAATATTTGATGTAATTTCTCTGGATTTAAACCTGTGTAAATAAATACGGGCACACAGTTGCAGCAGGTAATCAGGAAGGCTTGTGGAACAATGGCACTTTAAATCTCCAATTTTCTTGAAATAAAGTTGGGATGTCTTCCTGCAACTGTCCAAGGTGCTGGTGAGACCACATCTCGAATGCTGGGAATAATTTTGGCCCCCTTATGGAAGGAAAGGTATTATTTCATTGGAGGTGGTTCAGAGAATGTTCTCCAGGATATTCCTTTGTATGGAGGGACTGTCATGTGAGCAAAGGCTAAACTTTGTGGGAGTCTACTCACTGGAGTTCAGAAGAATGAGAAGTGATGAAACGTATTAAATTAGGCTTGAAAGGGTAAATGTTGAGAGGATTTTTCACTTGCTGGAAGAATCTCTGTCCAAAGTGCATTGTCTCAGAATATAGGGCCACCACCAATTTAAGACAGATGAGGAGGAATTTCTTCTGTGGAGCGTTGGGAGCCTGTGGAACTTGTTGCCACAGAACAGGGAGGCAAAGTCGGGCCTAGTCTAAAATGAAGGCTGATGTAGATTCTTGATGAAGAATTATGGGAAAATCACAGGAAAGCAGCCATGAAGAATGTCAGATCAGCCCTGATTCTGTACAATGGCAGAGCAGGCTCAAGGGACCAAATGGTGCTGTTGAGAAATATTGTTATTGTTGAGGAACATTGTTTTTCTCTCTGTTTTTGTCTTGCGTAATTACAATTTGTCTTTTTTGATTTTGCTGAAGAATCTCTGCAGCGTCACATGACTGACCACCATGTCAACCAAAATAAAAGAGTATCTCACTTGGAGATAGTCAGACACACAATTAAACTGTCACCCAATGTACCAGAAGATGTGGAAATAAAGTGTCATCCGGTATAAAATAATAAATGAAATTCAATTCCACCTGATACTCTAGTTGTTCAATAATTTACCCCATATTTACTCACAGGAGCAAAGACTGTCAGAAGCAGAGTGAAAGTCTCGCTTGCGTACCAGACTAAAGGTGGATATTTACAGAAGAAATCCCTCCCTCTCCCAGAGAGCAACTTTCAAAGTGAATGAAGCTCAAACAGCCCTCCAACTCCATTTTAATTTAATCCCTACTTCCTGTCACGTTTTTCATGTTGTTATTGCCCTGGTCACATCATGTTTTTGCTGGTGTGAAAAGTCCAGCAGCTGTTTTGGTGTATCTCGGTTCAATTTGAAAGCCTCTCACTGACAGTAGAAAGCCTCATTTACAGCATTCTACCACCAGGCAGAACCCCTGCAGAGAGTTACAAAATTAATTTTAAAAAGAGAAACATATAAAATCTATTTGCAGAACTTGGAGGGAAACAATTTTCTTTTACTTGCTGACAAGGGATGGGACACTTGTTTGCTGGGTGTGAAACTCAGGGTTCGTATTCCACCAGGGTTTGAATCTCCTGCACTAATGGAGTATTAAAAAGGAACTTAAACACACAGAAGTAGCTGAAAAATGACACTCTGGTGTGTAATTTGCCCTTTCTCTGGAGATGCAGGGAAAATGGGATGCATGTGAATGCATCTGAGAATAAGGTGTGCATCGGGTCAGTGATCACTTGTTAATTTATGCAACATTTGTAAAATACACAATGCACATTCCCAGAATAACAATGGTTTAACTGACCTAACCTGGATATGCTTCAAGTATTTATTCAGACAAAGCTTTCCCTGATATAATCTCCCCTATTTAAATGTAACTCTATTCCAGTTGTTGTCAGAATTATGATGGGAGAGCTGAAATGGCCATGTGAGGGACAAATGTATTGATGGTGCAGGGATAAAGTCAGTTTTTGTTTTGAATATCTGACTGTGCACAGGATCCCAGATCATAGCATGAGTTTTGAGATTGCTAAAACTGCTATGGTGTAAACAAGGAAAAGAAACGGAGCCAACTTCAGAAGGATGCAGGGATTCTGATAAAATGGACAACAAACCAATGGGTGGGATGTGAAATGGGTGCAGGGGCAGTGAAAGTTCTGGCTTAATTTACGTTAAACTGAATCTTACGTATGTGAAAAATAAGGCTGGAGTTCTGTCTTTTCAGGGAAGGCATGTTAAGAACTGTTTTATTCATTCTTGCATTTTAGCAAATGTTAGTTTGTTTGGCACAAAAATAGGGGGAGTTGTATGATGAAGAATGCTGTTCCCATAACTTGCTTCTGTGCTTCACACGAATATACAGAAAAGCTTACATGTCAGATCAGCCACTGCATTTACTTGTTTGTCATAGTCATAGCATTTTACAGCTTGGAAACAGGCCCTTTGGTCAACATGGACGAGTTGGTCCAGACCACCTAATTTAATCTCGTCCCATTTACCAGAATTTGACCTTTATTCCTCTAAACCCTTCCTTATTCATATACACTTTCAGATGCTTTTGAAATACAGTAATTGTACCGGCCTCCACAACCTCCTCTGGCAGCTCATTCCAGGCATGCACGATCCCCTGAAAAAGGTTGCATCTTGGTCACTTATTAACCACCTCACACCTTAAAACTGTACCCCCACCAGCCCCAGTTTTTGGATTTTGCCACCCGAGGGAAAAGACCTTGATACTCACCATATCCATCTCCCTCATGATTTTCTAAACCTCTAGAGAAGGTCACTTCAGCTGCCGAGGTTCCAGGGTTGAACGAAACAATAGCCCCAACCTATTCAACCTCTCCGAACAGCTCAAATCCTCAACCCTGGCAACATCCTTGTCAATCTTTTCTGAGCCATTTCTCGTTTCACAACATCCTTTGTGTAGCAGGGAGACCAGAATTACACACAGTATTGCAAGAGTGGCCAAACAGATGTCCTGTCCAGATGCAACATGACCTCCCAACTCCCATACTCCATGCACTGACCAATACAGACAGGCGTACCAAATACCTTCTTCACTATCCCATCTACTTCCAACTCCACTTTCAAGGAACTATTAATCTGCACTACAACGCCTCTTTGTTCAGGAACATTCCCCATCATGGTGTGCAAGTTCTGACCTGATTTGGCTTTCTGAAAAAAAAGCACCTCACAATTATTTGATGAAAACTCCATCTGCCACTCATTTGAGTTCATTCCACAAATTAACAGTTTCTCCAATTCCATACTAAATTGTTACGACTTTCAAATCTCAATTGTCTAAATATAAAAATAAAAGAGAATTGCAAATGAAATAAAGCTCTTGGGTGGATTCATTCACTCCCATCTCACCGTTGGGTGCAGGTCTCACATTGACTATTTCCTCGTGATTGTATGTGATATGATACAGTGCCCCCTAGGGAGCATTTCAAACAGTGTAGCATTAAATTGCAAAAGGATATCGAAGCCTGTCATTCACACTCATATTTAGTATCCTATATATAAACCACGGCAATCCACTCGATTAAATTCTACCCATAAGCATTGGTATCAGTCATCCTAGAATGGAATCGCCAGAACCATCGATTAGATGCTCGTTTGTTTTAAATACTCGTTTCAGCTTATTCATCAAAAAAAACAATGTTGAAATAAAACAAATTGAACAATCTCAAATCTTTAAAAATCAAACATTCAACACAAAATACAGCAGTCAACAACTGCTTAAGTGGTAAACGGGCAGCCTCCATTCCCCCTTCAGAGCCACCACAACCTTACATTGAGAACGGAGACCCGAGAAGAGGAAAAACAGCACAGGCGGAAGGGCTACCGTACCACAGATAGTTTTATCTGGTCGAATGCATCATGTCAAGGGATACTGAATTGCTTTACGGCTTCCGGGGTTATTATTACCCGATTTCTAAACTTGTTGCTATTCCTCTAACAGTGTCAGATCTTTCCAATACAATTACAGGAAACTACCTCATGGATACATTCCGTCCGGGCGGATTATAGCTCAATAACACTAACAATAATGGCAGGGTGAGTATTGTGTTACCAGTCTCCCAGTAATACAGAGGACATTAAAATTAACTCGGCTGTGGTGAGGGTCCAGTTTCTTTCACTGATGTTGTGGGTGGCTCTTAAAAGAGCCTTTGGGTTGTCAGGTTACAGAACGGCCCCTTCACTTTTTAGTGGCGCCCCCAGCGGCGGTTTTCTTGAGCAGCAGCACGGCCTGGATATTCGGCAGCACCCCGCCCTGAGCGATGGTCACCCCTCCCAGCAGCTTGTTGAGCTCCTCGTCGTTGCGCACGGCCAGCTGGAGGTGCCTGGGGATGATGCGGGTCTTCTTGTTGTCCCGGGCCGCGTTACCGGCCAGCTCGAGGATTTCAGCCGTCAGGTACTCGAGCACCGCAGCCAGATAGACCGGCGCTCCGGCACCCACACGCTCAGCATAGTTACCCTTTCTCAGGAGCCTGTGAGCTCAAGCAAACCAGTAATAGAGACAATGGCTCAGCTTCTTTCAATGAAGTTGTGGGTGGCTCTTAGAAGAGCCTTTGGGTTTTGGATGTGTTTTTCTCAGCAGAATGTGGTGTCTCACTTGGAGCTGGTGTTCTTGCTCACCGCCTTTTTACTATCTTTCATCGTGAAACTTGATTCTGCAGGTTTTCTGCCGGGCCTTGTGTTCACTGCCCTTGTGGAGAAAAGGTTTAGTTCCAGATCCAGTTGGGGGCGGGAGTTAGCTGGAGGCGGAGCTGGACATTTCTCTGTCTGTCACTCAGTTTCCTGCCCGGGCCGCCTCTCACTCTCTGTCAGCCCTTTCTCAGTCAGGTCGGGGCGGGCTGTATAAAAAAGGAAGGTGAGGCAGCTCGGGTCTGATTCCGCAGCGATTGGAGTGAAGAAGCGAGATGTCTGGGAGAGGGAAGGGAGGCAAAGGCCTCGGAAAAGGCGGAGCGAAGAGGCACCGCAAAGTGCTCCGTGATAACATCCAGGGCATCACGAAACCAGCCATCCGGCGCCTGGCTCGCCGTGGCGGGGTCAAGCGCATCTCGGGCTTGATCTACGAGGAGACCCGCGGGGTGCTGAAGGTTTTCCTGGAGAATGTGATCAGGGATGCGGTGACCTACACTGAGCACGCCAAGCGCAAGACGGTGACTGCCATGGATGTGGTGTATGCTCTGAAACGCCAGGGCCGCACGCTGTATGGATTCGGCGGCTGAGCAACTCGTCCCTTTTCCAGCGACCCCAACGGCTCTTTTCAGAGCCACCCAAACCCTCCGATTGAGAGCGGAGACCCGAGGATGGGAAAAGGCAGCACATAGGGAGTGGACAGTGTACTGCAGCTGGTTATTTCATTTCGAGATATTTGATTTTGGATCACTCTTTAAAGACAATACATAAAGTTCACGCTCAGCGTTACAGGAGTGAAAACAGGTAGAGCGGAGCATTCACTTCGTTGCTGTCTCCTATAACGAATGTTTTACATTTAAAATATCCCTTCAGTGCAGATAGAGGCTTTTCAGCCGTTCGAGAATACACTGATATTGCTGCTGATTATATCACATTGCGACTAAGATACAGAAGTCGGCTCTGTCATTCGATCATGGCTGATTGGTTTCTCAACCCTGATGTGCCTTCTCCCCTTGACCTTAGACCCTTTTTCTTACGAACACCTCTCTGTCTCGGTAACAATACCAGTATGTGTAGTTAGTTGTTAACACCATGAATAATAATGTGTTCTTCCATGAGTTTTGGGACCCAGAGGCGAATGATACATTTCACAGTATTTGTACTTCATTGACCCTTCCAGGAATGATTTGTTGTTCAGTTTTCACTCTCACAGCCGTGCCGCTGTTTTCGTGCCGTATTCTTTCTATCTGCCTGTTACAGACAGGTCTGGCAGCAATTGCAAATTGTGTGCGGGCTAATTATGGTCTGGGTGTAATTTAAAAAAGTACCGATAAAGTGACATTTTGTATTTTTACCGTCGCATACTGTGCTAGCTTTTAAGATGTTTAAATCGGCATGTTGTTTAGATTAACCACGGTTTCACGTTCGGTTGATCAGTTTCGCTGGACTGCATCAAACCCCGCGCTTTGCTCCTGCCTGTTTCAGGCAATGATCCAAAGTGCTGGCCGCGCAGACTGCAATCTCTGTTACAAAGAAAATTCTATAACGTATTCGGCACAATACAAGTTGCAGACGAATGGTGTTTTACGTTTTAATATTTATTCATTCTCAGGGTGAAATCAGCGGATTATTTCAAATCGGTTAACTGCAAATGAGTTTGTCAATCAGCCTTCAACAATTATTGCTTTTAAATTTGAAAAGCCCGCCAAAACATACAAAGGATTTATAAGTTTAGGTCACACAATCTCCCTTTTGGCCCGGTCCCCGCTCGTGTTTGTCGGTTGATCCCCTTGGTCGGTACAGAATCGATTTGCCATTTTTCTCCTGTGCAGGTACTCAACGGTGTTGTTCCCTGACGGAACAATGGGGACAGCATTTTGATTATTTAATGCCGCAGTCCCTTACAGCTAAAACTCCACGTTTACTATTCCAGGGCGACAGCTGTTCTTGTTTTATCTTGACCAGATAAGGCCCTCAGTGACGGTGAGCGGACCCTAAACGTGAACTGTTTTCACTTGCACAAATTTTGCCAGACTGGTGAAGCTTTTCCAGAAATTGAACCAATATAAAAATCTGAGAAAAAAATATTTTTTAAGAAATCTAAAATAAAAAAGGAAAGTTTAATTATCGCAATTTCATTTACACAGTCCCCAGACTTGACAGAAAAGGAAAAATAACCAACCAGCAGTGACAGTCTAACTGCTTTTCATTGATGTTGTGGGTGGCTCTTAAAAGAGCCTTTGGGTTGTCAGGTTACAGAACGGCCCCTTCACTTTTTAGTGGCGCCCGCAGCGGCGGTTTTCTTGGGCAGCAGCACGGCCTGAATATTAGGCAGCACCCCGCCCTGAGCGATGGTCACCCCTCCCAGCAGCTTGTTGAGCTCTTCGTCGTTGCGCACGGCCAGCTGGAGGTGCCTGGGGATGATGCGGGTCTTCTTGTTGTCCCGGGCCGCGTTACCGGCCAGCTCGAGGATTTCAGCCGTCAGGTACTCGAGCACCGCAGCCAGATAGACCGGCGCTCCGGCACCCACACGCTCAGCATAGTTACCCTTTCTCAGGAGCCTGTGAACACGGCCCACCGGGAACTGCAGCCCAGCCCGGGACGACCGAGACTTCGCCTTCGACCGAGCTTTCCCGCCACCGCCCTTTCCTCTCCCAGACATCGCCACAATCTCACAAACACTTTCACAGAGAATTCTGCAATGCGGCCACATCCCGCCCTCTTATACCTTCGGGAGGAATGGGGGTGCGGCCATTGCTGATTGGTCACATTGTTCAGTATCTCCTCATGTCGTTTCAATGCCCAATCAGATATCTGCTTCCCTCACCAATCCGGAGAGGGCCCGGGGAGGAGGCCGGAAAATCCCGGCGCCAAATCATCAACCGCTTTCTTTCAAACTCGAAAAGCCCGCCAATAGTTTCAAAACGGCAAGAAGTTTTACGAAGAAGAATGCGTTCATATTCCAGATAATTTACTTTTAGAATACAACTGTATATTTCATACAATCTCTCTCTGATTCCCAGGCCTAAGTGAATCGATGTGATTATGATTTTGCTTTTTACCCTGATCCTTAAGAATAAACAGATGGCAGAAAAAGAGCCCGGCGTAAGTTACTCTCTGAACAAATTCATTTTATTTCACATCAGCACCCGGATACATTGATAAAAGCATCGCACAGCTATTTCTTTCCCGTTGAGCGCATGACCGTTTTAAACAATATTGACAATCGCGCTCCCTATTGCACGGGATCAACAATATTTCTACTTTTGCGATGCCAGTCCGCCAGCTGTTCTGCTTTCATCTCGGTTCACTTTGAAATTTTCCCACCGACAGCAGAAAGCCTCATTTATGAGCTTTCTGCAAAACCGCGGGGAGATTTGAAAATAAAACAAAATTCCTCTGCGTGGAAACCGGAGGAAAATGCCGGCGCCAAATCATCAACCGCTTTCTTTCAAACTCGAAAAGCCCGCCAATATGTACAAAACAGTAAGAAGTCAAACAAAGAAAAATGCAAAAGTATTTGAAGTAATTTACTTTCAGATTACACCGACATGCTTCACTCAATCTCAGTCATTCCCTAGCCTCCATACATCTGTATTTATGTTCTTGAAAGGATTGTTTGCTCGAACTTTACGAATAAACGGAAGCAAAAAACAAACCTGCCAAAATCCGTTCCCTGCATAGATACTATTTCACATCAGCACCCGGTGATATTGATAAAAGATAATAAAATGTGAGGCTGGATGAACACAGCAGGCCCAGCAGCATCTCAGGAGCACAAAAGCTGACGTTACGGCCCTAGACCCTTCATCAGAGAGCTCTCTGCTGAAGGGACTCGGCCCGAAACGTCAGCTTTTGTGCTCCTGAGATGCTGCTGGGCCTGCTGTGTTCATCCAGTTTCACATTTTATTATCTTGGATTCTCCAGCATCTGCAGTTCCCATTATCACTGATATTGATAAAATACTCCTTTTTTCAGGTGAGCGTATTAATGCTTTGGACAATATTTTTAAAATCGCCTTTCCTATTGCCCTCGACTGGACTTCTACAATAGTTCCACATTGCCGATGCGAGTCCGGGAGCTATTCTAGTTTCGTTAAGAATCACTTTGAAATTCTCCCATCGGCAGCAGAAAGCACCACATACTGCATTTTGAAAAAAACAAAAATCACAAATCCCGCTGAGATTTGGAATTGAATTGCAATTAAATTGCAGGGGGATTTCAGGGTTCAGAACCCACTGCGATTAGTTTGAAAAATGCTCAAACCCACAAAAGAGGAAAAGGAGTGAATAATTTAATCCTGTATAAGCTCACTCACACTGACATTGCAAATGAATACTTTACACAATTTTTCTGTATTGCATTCTCTCTTCTACTCGAATCTGTCCATTTCTGCACTTGAATAGAATTTTCAGAATTTAGCAACAAGCGGAAATAGCAAAAAAGAGCACCGCATTCTGCGCATATTTTTATTTCACTTTTCAAGTGCACACCGAATATTGATTAAACCTCGCACAATGTCCTTTTGGGTGAACGCGTTCACACTTTAAACAACAGCTTGAAGTTGCCCTCCCCTGTTGTCCTTGACCAGTCGTCAGGCACAATTTCACACTTGCTATCGCAATTCGGCAGCTGCTCTGGCTTTATCTCGGTTCATTGTAAGATTAACAGAACAGCAAGTAGATTGTAAAATCTATTCATGGGATTCGATGTTAACTTTGTTTCCCGGGGCCATCAAGTGTGAAAGAGGAACTTGGAAAAAAAAATGGAAGTTGTTGATAAATGATTCATTGGCGATAATTATGCTCTTTGCAGATACAGGGAAACGAGACAGGGTACGGCTGCAACCTAAAATAAAGGGCAGATGAGGGATGACACATCGAGTTCTAAAACAATTACGTTATTTTTAAAAAGCCGACTGACATTACTAATACATACCGAAAATCATTTGCAAAAAGTTGGTTCAGCTGTTTCAGCGAAGTTGTGGGTGGCTCTGAAAAGAGCCGTTGGGTTTTGGATGTGTTTTCTCTGCACAATGTGGGGTCTCACTTGGAGCTGGTGTACTTGGTCACCGCCTTTGTACCCTCCGACACGGCGTGCTTGGCCAGCTCCCCGGGCAGCAGCAGCCGCACCGCTGTCTGGATCTCCCG
The DNA here is from genome assembly GCF_030684315.1 of Stegostoma tigrinum. Taxonomy (NCBI): domain Eukaryota; kingdom Metazoa; phylum Chordata; class Chondrichthyes; order Orectolobiformes; family Stegostomatidae; genus Stegostoma; species Stegostoma tigrinum. The sequence goes on from NC_081397.1 coordinate 12,884,102, forward strand.
GGAGCTGATGGTGCTGCGCTTGTTGTAATGGGCCAAGCGAGAAGCCTCCCCCGCGATACGCTCAAAAATATCGTTGACGAACGAGTTCATGATACTCATGGCCCTGGAAGAAATGCCGGTGTCGGGGTGAACCTGCTTCATCACTTTGTAGATATAGATGGCGTAACTTTCTTTCCTGGACTTTCTCCTCTTCTTACCGCCTTTCGCTGGCGCCTTCTTGATGACTTTCTTGGCGCCCTTCTTGGAAGTTGCCTGCGCTTTCTTCTCATCCACCATCGTCACGATTACTTTCAGACACAGAATAAGCGAAAACGGCCTCGGAGCTCGCTTTTTATAGCCTGATCACGTCAGCAATGCTAATGAGGGATAAGGGATAAGTCTTGTTCTTGATTGGACAGTTAAAAAGAATGTCAAACATGACATCAGCCTCGCTGTGATTGGTTAGTTTATGGAGACAATGCGGATCTGTCAGGATCTTCAATGAAATGCGAGACACAAACCAAATTCTGTACACGGAACAAACTCCGAGCTCACTCGCAAATCAACCGGTTATTGTCAGTTAATGATATCTTGAACACAGTATCTGAGAGATTTTAATTGTGGCAGTGTGTTTTGTTCTACTCAAAGTAATCTTTCTGTGTAATATTATTTTATTTCATCTCTCTCTGAGTTCCGCAGGACACTTGTGTCATTGAGAGATTCAGGTTTATTGAAGGATAGTTTTGTCCAATATCTGTCAGTCTTTCCTATGTGAAAATGCGAGTGCAGTTATCTATCTGTCCCTGTCTGTTTATGCAGTGTGAATGAATATCACTCTCTCACAATCTGTTCCTGTCATACAGTCATAGAAACGTACAGCACTCTTGGGTCCACCTCGACCATAATAATCAGATATCGTAAATTAATCTAGTCCCATTTACCAGCATTTAGCCGATACCACTCTGAACCCTTCCTAATCTTGTGCCCATCCAGAAGCCATTTAAATGTTGTAATTGTCGTATCCTCCACCACGTCCTTTGGCAGTTCAATCCAGTTATGCACCACTCGCTGCGAGCTAATGTTGCCCACCTTAGGTTGCTCTTCAACATTTCACCTCTCCACTTAAACCCATGCCCTCGAGTTATGGATTCCTCTACTCTGGGCAAAAGAACTTGATTATTCACCCTATCCATGCTGCTCATAATTTTATAATCTTCTGGAAGGTCACCACTCGGCCTCCAACACTCCATGGAAAACAAGCCCCTACAAACCCTGTCTCTTCAGTCTTTCCCCAAAGGCCAAGTCTCCAACCGTAGCAACAATCTTTTAAACATTTTCTGAACTCTTTCAAGTTTAAAAACCCCTTCCCATTTTAAGGGGACACTGGACCCGAATGCATTTTCTCAGAAGAAACTGAACCAATGTTCTGCACAGTCACAACATGACCTTCCAAACCACACATTCAATGCACGGATCAATAAAGGCAAGTGTATCAAACACCATCTTTACTGACCTGTCTATCTGTAATTCCATTGCAAGGAGCTATGAACCTGCACTCGAAGACCATTTGGGTTGGCTTCCCTGGAGTCTGCCAGTCCTGCCCTGATTTTCCCTTACAAATAGTTACAATAGTTATGAGTCTGTGCTTTTCTTCAGAGTTGAGGAGGGAAAAGCAATGAACCTTTGCAACTGCTATACTGCAGAGTCTCAACAGCAGTGGTGATATCAAGGGACATCTTTACAATGATACGAGTATTGTTTCGTATTGCATAGTGTCATACATTTCAGAATACTGAAGTAAAGGTATTAATTTAATATGTTATAGCCAAAGGGAAACTGCCATGAACAAATCAACTGCATCGCAGCTGACTGACCACAATATTCCTTGTGCAGGAAAGAAAATTGTCTTATTTACTTCTATTTTATTTTGTGGCTCAGACATTACCCTCGTTGTGTGGGGAGGAAGAAGACAGAATTTTTGTCTTCTATCACGCAGTGGAAAAAACTGCAACAGTCAAACTAAAGAAGAATAAACATTGCTGAACTCTCCTGGCCAACAAAAAAAGAGAGAATATTTACTATCTACCTGATTTGGTCAAATCCTTCTTTCTCCACTGTTTTGACGAATGGCTTTTTATTATGTTCCTTATTTGAGAAAATGGCATCTAATTTTCTAGTGTGTGTGATGTAATACTTCAAAGGGAGTGTCACGAGGAACATAGGGCTATTTGAATAACATTTAAGCTAATTTGAAAAAAAAGTCCATGATTATAAAGTCCTCTTGCTTAGCACAGAATAAAAGAAAAATCTATTCCCGCTCGATGACAAAATTGACAACTATCCGGTGATAAAGGTTGGGATGGTAGTTCCTCTGCCACCATGATATGTTTATGGAAATTGAATGCTGGCTGAATGGACGTAGAATTGTTGCCTGGTTGTTTCTAACCAGTGCAGACTCAGTGAGTGGCAGGATTGTTTGTGGTGCCGCAGATGTCTATGACTATGTTTTGTGAGTGATAATCATTTTGTATATATCATTTTCTGTTACCTGGAGTTTAAATGGAACTTCATAGCTATTCGTCCTTGCATCACGTCTGTAGTTATGGCGTTTGTGTTTTGAACTAATTCTGAATCAGTCAGTACCTGTGCCTGTCAGTCCACCCACACGGAGACAAAGCAAAGTTAATATTACACATCCTTTGACACTTCTTCAGAACAGAGGTTGAACTTCATCACACTCGTTTCTCTTCACAGGTGCTGCCAGACCTGCTGAGTTTTTGCAGCAATTTCTACTTCTGTCTCTGATTTCTATCATCTGCAGTTCCTTGATTTTTCCATTTGTCATGCTTTGACACTGAAAATGCATTTGGAATTCACATCATTTATTTGTTGTGTTTATGTATGGGATTAATATTTATCAAAGGAGCAATTCTGTACTGATCAATTATCGGTAAACTAAACTTAAGTATCATTCATCAATTATTTTGTTGACCCATGGCTGTTGGTGACTGCAGTATTTCCTACATCTGTATTAAACATCTACATCTACATCTACTAAGACTGTTGAAACAATGTAACAGAGTGATCACCTGGATTGTAACTTGAAAAATATGCTTAATAAACATAGATCTAATTCAGTTCCTGACTGAATTCAATTTCTAAAACTGACAGAGGCTGATTGATAAAGACATTTATATATTCACACAGCCATCTCTCCCTGTCTGTTTCTGCAATGTCGATATGTGAGTTTAGTCATCAATCTGTTCATGTTAGTATCTGCCATGTGAATGTCTGAGTGCAGTTATCAGTTTGTACCTGTTGGTTTCATGAGCAGTTCATGAGAATTTTGTCACAAAATTCAACAAATTTTTTTCTTCTGATGGAGTGAACAAATGATATTTAGTTTATGACCACGGCAATTACCATGGATTTAAATACATGGGAATTGGATTTCATCGCTCACATTCCGTTCTATTTGTCTCTTATCATGAGAAGCTAGCTCTCTGATATGAAATGCATGAGAAGAAATAATTTTGAATGTTACATGTGCTGAGGTTTGCAGTGGCTGTTACATGTTTTGCACGTGTCAGGTTTGCGTATGTATTTGCAACCCATTGTAAATCACTGTGTGTGTGTGTGTGTGTGTTGAGAGTGTGTTTGTGTGGTGAGAGTGCAACAGCGAAAAAACACATGCACTCAATAAGCATTCTCTGTCAGGCTTTAACACAGGATGTGTGCATTTAAAAGTCACGTTATTTAATTGTTCTGGCTCTGCCTGAGAGATGTGTTGGTCAAACACGATTAATACAATCCTGCTCAGTTACTGATGTGAATGTTTCTGTCCATATCTGAACTCATTATCTACTTCACATATGGTTGGTGTAACTATGCAATGGCATGAACTAATTATTCACCTTACAAGGTGCACTAAGCATTCCTTTAGTGATATAGGAAAGCCTCCGGAGACTAATTGACATCTCTATTTGAAGCTTTTCACGAATGCTTTTAGTGATCTTTGTATTTTATTGTGTACGTAGATTTATATATTTCATCGGAATGATCTGAAGAATCTTTAACTAAAAGTATTTCGTAACACTATGAATAATTTGAAAGAAACAACAAATTGCTGCATAATGGTGTTATCTGCTGTTTTCATGAAATTCTAGGCTGACAGTCTTTCTGGGATGATTCGTATCCCTTGCCTTAACTAACTCTGTTCACCGAAAGGGACAACATTCTTTCATTAATGAGATTGGAATCAATCACAACTGTAATTTAATCAATGTCTTTGATCCTGTCATACTTATGTGAACCATAATGCCATTAGTTCATCTGTTTGTTATTACAGGAGTTTACGATGCCCTTCAATGTTTGTTCCAAATCTTCAAACTGTCTCGCACAAACCTTCTTCCATGTGTTGTTTGTGCAAATGCTCCCTTTTGCCTCAGAATAACCTCTTCTCATTTTTAAAAAAGTTCATTCACAGTATCAGGGTGTCACTGCCTAGGCTTGCATTTATTGTCGGCCCCTAATTGCCCAGAGGGCAGTTCAGGGTCAAACACATTGCTGTGGGTCTGGAGTCAAGTCGCATGTAGGCTAGACCAGCTAAGAATGCCAGTTTCATTCCCTCAAGGACATGAGTGAACCAGATGCATTCTTTTTTTCCTGACAATGGATTTATTGTCATCATTACATTCTTAATTCCAGATGTTTTTTTAATTCAAATTCCACCATCTGCTGGGCCGGTGATTGAAGCCATGTCCCCAGAATGTTGTCTGGTCTCTGCATTAACAGTGCAGTGATACGACCACTAAGTCAATGCCTCCCAGATCTGGTGGCTTTTGTTCAGAACTGAGGAAGTGTACCAGGCCTGAAACGTTAACTTTGATTTCTCATCACAGATGCTGCCAGATCTGCTGAGCTTTTCCAGAATCTTCTGCTTATTAATTGTCTTCCTCAGCCACTGATAACATCTAATGTTTCCTTCCATGTCTGTACCGAGTATCCACTCCATACATGGTTACATTGTTACAAGGACAACTTGAACTATTTATATACCTTGACTGTAACTTTAAAAATGTCCTTCCTCAACATGCATTCAATGCAGTTAGTGAGCATATATTTGTGATGAAGATTCAATTGATCCCTCTTCAAATGCTATGAATAACAATGGGCTTTCAAAGATGAACTTTACTGGAACTGCACTGGTTTATAGACAAAAAGAAACATTTGTATTTTGTTGGTGGCGTTTGACTCTTGGATTGAATGTATGTGTCTGGAAATTGAGCTCAATGCAAGTCTTACCCCTATGACTGTGGAAAGTAAATTCTCCACTCTGACAGTGCTCACATACCTGCTGTTTGGTTGGAGCAGCTGGTCACACGATGCTGTACTGAGGAAATATGACATTGTCTTCGCCCATCAATTATTTGCCTGGAGGAAGAAAGAAGAGAATTCTCCTGTAAATTAACATCCAACGATTTTGAAAATATTAAAACTGATCAAGGCAACTGATCAAGACATGAGGTCAGGGCAGAGAGGTAGTTGGGAAGATAAGTGAGTGCTACTTAAGTACTTACCTCGAAGCCAGCGGGTGCTTTTTGCAGCGGAGAGCGGTGCGAGCCGGGCGGACGTGAGGTCAGGGCAGAGAGGCAGTTGGGAAGATAAGTGAGTGCTACTTAAGTACTGACCTCGAAGCCAGCGGGTCCTTTTTGCAGCGGAGAGCGGCGCGAGCCGGGCGGACGTGAGGTCAGGGCAGAGAGGCAGTTGGGAAGATAAGTGAGTGCTACTTAAGTACTGACCTCGAAGCCAGCGGGTCCTTTTTGCAGCGGAGTGCTGTTTAAGTAGGTGTGTTCTCAGCCGCAGGTCCTACATGGTAGGGCCTGCCTCCCACCCTCCTCCTCTAACCTAATTAAGAGTCCACAGACTCACAGCAAACACACAAGGGCTGAGGGAAGTGCCTGGTGAGTAAAGTGCGAGTTTTCGGTGAAGAGGCTCAGTGAGGAGATTACACCACTGTTGAAGACTGTGCAGGCATGATTGCCAAGCTGATTCAAAGTGCTGCATGCATGATGTGGGAGATCAGGGACACTGATGATGTTTCTGGCTCCTATAGCTATGGTAAGTGTGTACACATTCAGCTTCTGAAGGAAGTTTTTGCAGCACTGACAAAAGAACTCAGGCTCATCAGAGAGAATGAGAATTTTCAGGACAGGACCTTCAGCAAGGTCACTACACCGAGGATACCTGAAGAGAGAAGGGGGCTGTCGATGACAAAAGAAGACATGAATGAAGTACAAGAGACCCCAGGGGAAGCACCTATTGTAATCAGGCTGTCTGTCTTGGAAACTGCCGAGACAGACAACACTGCCAGTCCGAGAGGTGGGCAGGTCTGCGAGTCAGAAATTGCTGTAGAGGCAGAGCTGAGAAGTCAGACATCACGGAGAGCTGCGGTAATAGGGGACTCCATTGTGAGAGGGACTGACAAGGGTTTCTGTGGCAACAGGCGAGATTTGAGGATGGTGTGTTACCTTCCTGGTGCCAGGATCCAGGACGTCACTGACAGAGGGCAGAGAATCCTCGAGGGTGAAGGTGAAGAACCAGAGGTGGTGGTGCATGTCGGCACTAATGACGTCGGGAAGAAAAGGAGGACCATTCTACAGCGGGACTTCAGAGAACTCGGAAGAAGGCTGAAAAGCAGGACTTCCAGGGTAGTTATCTCTGGTTTGCTTCCAGTTCTTCGGGCTGGAGAGGGCAGGAACAGAGAGATAATGGACCTGAACATGTGGCTGTGGGACTGGTGTTGGAAGCAAGGATTTAAATTCTTGGATCACTGGGGTATGTTTTGGGGTTAGAATAAATTGTACAGGAGGGATGGTTTGCATCTTGATAATCGGGGGACCAGCTTTCTGGCAGGCAGGTTTGCCACTGCGACACAGGTGTGTTAAAACTCAGTCATGGGGGGGAGGGGCCAAGCTGGAAATTTAAGAAAGAAGTTAAAGGCAAAGTGAGAATAAGAGAGGTTAAGAAGGACAACAGAATCAACAGAGCAGAAAACTCAAGAAGGGATTGTACAGTATGGCCAAGTGAAATAGGGATTGATAGGAAGGGTGAGGGGAGAAACAAATTAAAAATATTATATATGAATACACGAAGCATAAGAAATAAGGCGGATGAGCTTGAGGCTCAGTTGGAAGTTGGCAAGTATGATGTTGTGGGGATAAGTGAGACGTGGCTTCAAGTGGACAGGGGCTGGGAAATGAATATTCAAGGCTATACGTGCTATCGAAAGGACAGACTGGTGGGCAGAGGGGGTAGGGTAGCCCTGTTGGTGAGGAATGATATTCGGTCCCTTGCAAGGGGGGACATAGAGTCAGGAGATGTAGAGTCAGTGTGGATAGAGCTGAGAAATTCTAAGGGTAGAAAGATCCTAATGGGAGTTATCTACAGACCCCCAAACAGTAGTCAGGAGGTAGGGTGCAGGTTGAATCAAGAGTTGAAATTGGCCTGTCACAAAGGTATCACTACAGTTGTTATGGGAGATTTCAACATGCGGGTAGACTGGGAGAATCAGGATGGTACTGGACCCCAAGAAAGGGAGTTTGTAGAGTGCCTCCGAGATGGATTCTTAGAACAGCTTGTACTGGACCCTACCAGGGAGGAGGCAATTCCGGATCTGGTGTTGTGCAATGAACCGGATTTGATCAGGGACCTCCAAGTAAAGGAGCCATTAGGAGGTAGTGACCATAAAATGATAAGTTTTAATCTGCAGTTTGAGAGGGAGAAGGGAGAATCGGAAGTGTCAGTATTGCAGTTGAATAAAGGGAACTATGGAGCTATGAGGAAGGAGCTGGCCAAAGTTCAGTGGTTCAATACCCTAGCAGGGATGGCAGTGGAACAACAATGGCAGGTATTTCTGGATATAATGCAGAAGGTGCAGGATCAGTTCATACCAAAGAGGAAGAAAGATACAAAGGAGAGGCGGGGGCAGCCATGGCCGACGAGGGAAGTTAAGGACTCGATAAAAATAAAAGAGAAGAAGTGTAACATAGCAAAGATGAGTGGGAAGCCGGAGAACTGGGAAGCTTTTAAAGAGCAACAGTGGATAACTAAAAAGGCAATACACAGAGGAAAAAATGAGCTATGAAGGAAAACTAGCCAAAAATATAAAGGAGGATAGTAAAAGCTTTTTTAGGTATGTGAAAAGAAAAAAAATGCTTCCGACTAAAATTGGGCCCTTGAAGTCAGAAACGGGTGAATTTATTATGGGGAACAAGGAAATGGCAAATGAGTTGAATAGGTACTTTGGATCTGTCTTCACTAGGGAAGACGCAAGCAATCTCCCAGATGCAGTAGTGGCTGAAGGACCGAGGGTAATGGACGAAATGAAGAGTATTTATATTAGGCAGGAAATGGTGTTGGATAGACTGTTAGGTCTGAAGGCTCACAAGTCCCCGGGACCTGATGGTGTGCATCCCAGGGTACTTAAGGAGGTGGGCTCTAGAAATTGTGGACGCGTTGGTAATTATTTTCCAAGGTTCTATAGATGCAGGATCAGTTCCTGCGGATTGGAGGGTGGCAAATGTATTCCCACTTTTCAAGAAAGGAGGGAGAGAGAAAACAGGAAATTGCAGACCGGTTAGCTTGACGTCAGTGGTGGGAAAGATGCTGGAGTCAATTATAAAAGATGAAATTACGACTCATTTGGATAGCAGTAAGAGAATAGGTCAGAGTCAGTGTGGATTTACGAAGGGGAAATTGTGCTGGACTAATCTTCTGGAATTTTTTGAGGATGTATCTATGAAGATGGATAAGGGAGAGCCCACGGATGTAGTGTACCTG